>NC_090726.1:1980630-1985630 GCF_036898095.1 Palaemon carinicauda
AATCCTACTAACGTTTGTTCCCACATTCATTATTATTCAAATCATCAAACCAGTGTAAAAGTTTCTGTTTTTTCAAGTATGTATTTATGGCTTTAAGGATTTGTAACCATGATTATATAGGTGCCTCATTTCATAGAATTAATGACATAGAAACTGAATTGACAAGTCTCTACAGAAAGCTGAACATATATTTTATTCCGACAAGAATAAGGAGTCTTTTAAGAATAAGAATATGCTGGCACTTCCATATAATGAAAATGTTGCTTATATCAAAGACTTATTGGGAATATTCAAGTAAATGTAGTTTTTAAATGTCAGGAACAGTAAGGAATATCATAATAAATAATCCTCCAAAGTATAATAAAGGCTCTATTTACATAATTCCAAGTATTGGGTGTGAAAAGAAGTATCGGGGTCAAACTAGAAAACTACTTGAAAACCGTATCAAGAAACATCGTTATGCAGTTAGGATAGGAAAAATGTCTAGTGCCCTGTTTGTCCATATGAACGATGTTAATTACTGTGTTGACTGGGAAAACTCCTCGGCGATTGTATTTTGTAAAAACCTTGTTAAAAGAAATAATATTATTGAATCTGCTTTTATTGAAAATTTTAGCAATCAAATTTTAAATCTCAGCTCTGGTTTTTTTTTTTTTAAAACTAGACACGTATCTTGTTAATGAAATTGTAAGAAAGTACAATGTAAACATTTAGTTTAATGATTGGTACAGTACTAGTATTTTATTACATAACGACAATTATTCATATATTTGTAACGAATTTTAATTACTTGAGCATATTGATGATGCTTTGGTTGTTTGTGGCTTTCATTTCAGTTTTGTTACGAATTCTTTTTTGTATGATTTTATTTTTTAATTCACTTTGTTCCCCGAAGAAGTGTACTGTACGTAATACACGAAAGCGCTTGGTACCTGATCTTTTACTTGCCTGTTTCCTATTGATTTTACACTTTAATATCTGCCACGTGTAGTTTTGTTACTGATAAGTAATATATATATATATATATATATATATATATATATATATATATATATATATATATATATATATATATATATATATACATATATATATATATACACACACAACTTTTTAATTATAATGAGTATATCTCATTCCAGTAACTACATTTTCCTACCCTCCTATACGAAATCATCAAGATTCATTTTTTAACTATCTTATTTTTTTTTATCCTCCCATAGTGTAAATACCCCGACGTAATCTATTTTACACAGGCAAATCCTTTCCCAAATATTCCCATCCAATATCCAAACATCCTTTCATTAAACAGGGGTTTGCAAAACAATCCATTCATATATTCTTAACAAGAACCACTACATATATGAACACTGTAAAAAATCTTTTACTCATACCTAGTTATCTTTTTTACCATTAGTTATTCGATGGATCAACTGCTCCCTTCTTTTCCAAATCACTCTTTAAACTTTTCCATAAGGATTTAATGAAATGAACCATTTCTGTCTTCCCATCATCAATAAAAGAAAAATTCAGATCTCAAGAGTAATTGTATCGATTCACTGACACAACCTCAACTTCAGGCAAATGCAATCTCTTCATTCTCTTCTTCAAAATGTTTTGAAAATGTTTCATTTGTTTCTTCCGTTTATCTTCACAAATTATAATGATTGCTATTTAATTTCATATTCCAAATCTTGCTGCATGGAGGCATTCCTTTTTTGTTCTACCTGCCGCATTATTACATTTATTAACATGCATAATATATATGGACAGTTAACAAACAAACGATAATGGGCTAACATACAAGCAAACGCACACATACACACACATACGCATTCACACGCACACACACACACACACGCACACACCCACACACACACACACACACACATATATATATATATATATATATATATATATATATATATATATATATATATATATATATATATATGCTTGTGTGTCTTTATGTAATTTTGTGTTTAAATGTATGTGTACGATTTAGGGACTGTGTATACTCTTGGGCTTGTGAATATAAGAGAGAAATTTTAGATTGTTTTTCTTTTAAAAAAGACAAAAATAATACTACTAAAATTGTTAACTATTTTACTTTCAATTAGATTTCGACATTTTTATTTTGGTTAAATATTCTTTATTGTTTCGAATATTCATAATCCCATTTTTTACTTCTTGTTATAAGAATTATAGCCTAATCTTTATTCTTCTTTTTACTTTTGAATTCACTTTAATTCTTGCGTCTTCCCAGCTTTTCATAAAACTCCATTGAATTTTTTATACAATTGGTTTATTCCTAGCAGATACTTATGAGTCTCGAAACACTCTCTCTCTCTCTCTCTCTCTCTCTCTCTCTCTCTCTCTCTCTCTCTCTCTCTCTCTCTCTCTCTCTCTCTCTCTCTCTCTCTCTCTCCTTTAAAAATAAAGGGAAGTATTTCCTCGCTCTGGGAGTTTAAATCCAACAAAGGCCTCTTCTGGTATTTGAGTGAAGCTGCTTTCAACAGGAAACAAATGGTCGTTGGAAGTCTACTTTCCTCCTCTTACTTGAAAAAAAAGTCCTATTTTCTTTGTATCTTTAGTACCACTGTATACTATTTCCTTGGAGTATTTACCCTGTTTCTGCAGATTTTTTTTTTTATATTTCTTTTTAAAAAGGTGATTGATATGTACATACATATACTTCGAATAACTGTACTGAAGGAATGTCTGCTAATTTGAAATGTATATGCTTAGAAATACAATCTCTTCTTAGACGAAAACGTAAGGCTTACTATTTTAGGCAACTCTTTATTTATCTGTCTGCCTAGTTTAGCTAGATTGTGTTAATATTTTCAGAAGTGAGATACGATATCAGCTCAGTGACAGCCTCAATTTAGGTCTTAATATGTTGGGGAAATTTGCAAAAGAAACAATGAAAGATATATTTATAATAATCGAAAAAAAACAACATTAGAAAGTTTTGTTTATCTCTCTCAATACAATTTAGGATTATGAAGATAATAGCAATGTTCAACTTTTAAGTAGAAATTTTAATGTAATTACCCCCTCAGAGCTCTAGGTAAGTTGGTTTTCTTTACTGAATGTAATAATAATAATAATAATAATAATAATGATAATAATAATAATAATAATAATAATAATAATAATAATAATAATAATAATAATAATAATAACTATTATTATTATTATCATTATTATTATTATTATTATTATTATTATTATTATTATTCAAACAGAATGTTAATAATATTAATACTATCATAAGTGTATTTTTTATTATTAATAATCATATTTCTTATTGCTACACTAGAACCATTAATTAGATGTTTATTTCAGATATAAAACTTTACATTTGCTCAAATATTTATAAATTCCCAGGCCCATTCTCATTTGTAAAAAAATATAGAAGATTGCTTTTATAAAAAAACATTAAAAAGTTATTTATTTCGCTGAAATAATTGATTATATTTTTCTTTTGTCTGCTATTGCCTCTTTTCTTCATAATTTTTATTGCAGCTACATTTTAGATTATATGTTCGTTACCGTCTTACAGATGTATTTTTTGTAGTCCACATTCCTTCTCAAACCTCATTACACGAACTCCAACTTTTGATGATTTCATCTTTTATTTGATTTCATTCCAGGTCTGTAATTTGGCTTACTTAGATGAAAAAAAATCTTCGTAAATATAGAGTAAAAATTATTTATCCTTCTATGAATTTAGTTGCATTGAAATTATATTTGATATCTATAGTTGTATCCAATTAACGACCTCGAACCATGTGCAGACAAAAGAATAAGGGGAAGTTATATCCTTCGTGCGAAAATTATATCATCTTTCAACAAGCAACGATAAAAAAAATACTAGTCATTGAATTAGTAAGATAACAGGAGAGTCAGATTCAATCGAGTGAAAATGACTCCATTATCTGCGAAGTCACTCGAACAAAGAAGGGCCATTGACTTCAAATGAAAACCAATTTAGTTACTAACGCACAATCCCTTCCGAAAGCCCCTGTTATGAATGGGCATGCCAGTTAATCTGTGTGTTGATTGGCCATATCCTCTTGAATGGCAAACTCAATTTACCAACGAAACATGTGCTTTGTGGTTGATTTTGTGTTGATTTTTATTCAAATTTGTATTAGTAAGGGTATTCTAAATTATGAAAAATACTTTCAGTAAATACAATGGATAGTCATTTTAATCTGTTGTTTAGTATTTATGGAATTACTTGACCAAAAATAATGAATTGTTATTTCGCATTTCTACAGTGTTTTATTTTGTTGTGTATTTTGGAAATGATATGTGTTAAAATCTATGCTATTAAGAATTTGGTTGCTTTTCCGTTCTTTAGCAACCTTGACCCCGCATCTTCAGTTTTTATATTTAATCATAGTATCATATTAAAGTTTCCAAAAATCTGCCTTTGTAAATCTTATTACGCTTTGGAAAAAAAAAAAAAAAAAAAAAAAAACTTGCATGACTTTACTCTCCTTGGATAATGTATAAAGAGAGCAGATTTGGAGTAAATCTTAGAAACTCTTCGCGAATGTATGTAAGATTTAGCCGTTATTATTATTATTATTATTATTATTATTATTATTATTATTATTATTATTATTATTGTTATTATTATTATTGTTGTTGTTGTTATTATTATTCTTATTATTATTATCATTATTATTACTTGCTAAGCTACAACCTTAGTTGGAAAAGCAGGATGCTATAAGCCCAGGGGCCCCAATAGGGAAAATAGCCCAGTGATGAAAGGAAACAATGAAAAATTATATATATTAAGAACAATATCAATACCAGTATAAATATTTCAAATATAAACTATAAAAAACTTGAATAAAACAAGAGGAAGATAAATTAGACAGGAATATGTACCCTAGTGTAATCTCAAACAAGAGAAATCTAACCCCAGACAGTGGAAGACCATGGTACAGAGGCTATGGCACTACCCAAGACTAGAGAATAAT
>NC_090726.1:2008130-2010630 GCF_036898095.1 Palaemon carinicauda
TTCTAGATGTCAATGTGCTGCAATTTCTATTCAAATTAGCTTTTGGTTCCATTGCTCTACTTTATTTGATACATTTTTATCTTGTTGTTCTCCGATATTTTGTATCATTCACAAAATAAATTCGTTCATGTATTAGTCTTCTCGTATGTTTGAAGTTTTCGAGGAACATCTTTGAAAATATGCCCAGAAATAATTTTACGTATGTTATTTCAAAGATTTCTTTAATTATTTTTCCTTTTTATTTACGATTTTTTTTTCTACGAGCTTGGATCTCTTTTATGTTTTCCTTTTCTCTTGATATACCATAAACTCTAATGCTTTTTTTTTTCTTTTTCACCTCTTACCATGCATACTATTTTGTTTTGAGAAGTATTTCCTTTTTCGTTAATTGCGTAGCCAAGAGAGTCAGTCTCAAATATCAGTTTTGTGATCATCCCATGAATCTTTATATGAATAGGATTCTCAATTCTGGTAATATCACTGCTTGTGAAGGTTTTTAATCTTTTACCATATTTTTTTTTACCTATAAATGAAAAAATATGTTACCTAAAATTAAAAAGAATATAATTCAACGAATGTTTTATCAAGTTCACATTTATTGAAATGGAAGATTTGCTGAACTACTAAATGAATAAAATTAAATTATTATAAAACAATGCGTAAATATATCAAGCCTGTACAACAATATCGGCATACAATTAAATATGCCGGTAAGATATATTAAACAAGCATTACAGATTAGATACATGTTAAGGTAAAATAGAAAAGGATGAGGCAAGAACCCTGAGCATCTCAAGGGAAAACAAATATCGAATGAATGACGTGGATTTTATTGTCTGGCCACTACTCTTCCACTTTCATTAAGGTTCTATTGAATGAATCCCAAAGACTTCACCCAGAGGCCTATGGCCTTGCATTGAATATTGTTATTCACCGGAGAGAAAGATCCCTTTGGGAATCAGAAAATAAACACAGAACGTTGAATGTGTTCTTGTTTGAACAAGAGTTTAACTGAAGGAATATTAATATAGATATGTCCCTCGAAAGATATTTAAATGTTAAATCCCACTTAAGAGGAGTGTCTTCAACATTCAATATTATTATTATTATTATTATTATGATTATTATTATTATTATTATTATTATTATTATTATTATTATTATTATTATTATTATTATTATTATTATTATTATTATTGGGTTCAAGGATGTCTATATTCCTTTCTATAGAAAGTTATCTATCAAGATCTTCATCAATAACAAAAATAGTGTTTCCAGGATATCCAAAACTACACTTAGGTAATATATATGAAAAAGAAACGCACAATAAACCATTTTAGCAGTTTAATTTTTCTGAAGACAAATTCCTAAGCAGAGGAAAATTTACTTACAGGAAAAGTATTATTTAGTAAAAATCAAAATTAAGGCAATAGAACTAGACAATTTGTAGCCAGTATACAATCACTACATCAAATATATAATTATTATTCAGCTATAGATTTTGACTTCCGTTTGGACTTTTGATATCCTATATAGATAGCAGTACGATGACTCTAGTTAAATCAGAAAGTTTGAACATTAATGCAGTTTACACTTATGAAGCAGCTATATATGAAGGATCCACAAATATGAAATAATAAATTATATCATACATGATGGCAGAGACGAAATTATTGGTCAATTTAATTAATCGAGAATAATAACTAATCATAGTAAAATGGGATGATTTGAAAGTAGAGTCTGTATTAAAAGAAATTTTAGAGATTTGATGTCACCACATGGTAAGATTATTGATGTGTATCTAATATGATGTCTAAAACTAATGTTGTTATACAGCTGTTTCAATTTTCCGTCTATTATGGAAACATTATGGACTTGTGAGACATCATCTTTAACCTTAGTCACATTTGATTTAATCTATTGACGTATTTTCTATCACTAATTATCCAAAAAACAAAAGTATCTGTAAACATGAGTAAAACATTTGTACTAACATTAGCATTTTCCTCTATACAGCAGCATATTATTATAGAATATAAAATATCAATAATGGGCTGAAATTATAGGTACAAAAGCACATGTCTTATAATATGCTTTATTCCAGTTGTGACCAAGTTATGGTATGACCTTCCTAATCGGGTAGTTGAATAAGTAGAACTTCAAAAGTTCAAACTTGCAGCAAATTTTTTCATGTTGAACAGGCTGACATAAGTCAGCTTAAATTTTATATATCAAATACCTGTTTAAATGTTCTGAATAATTTTGAAATATTTTGTTTGAATTGTTCATTAATTCTTATATCGTTTATTTATTTTTTAATTTCCTTTCCTCCCTGGGCTCTTTTTCCCTGTTGTAGCCATTGGGCCTATAGCATCTTGCTTTTTCAACTAGGGTTGTAGCTTAGCTAGTAATAATGATGATAACAATAATAATAAGAAACATTTTTTTTATGCATTCATACCTTCGATGTAGTAAAATATGACACGACAACTATCAAATA
>NC_090726.1:2046665-2056665 GCF_036898095.1 Palaemon carinicauda
AAACAGACATTATACTTAAAAGATATGTATATTATAATTCCTAAAGGAATGAATAACTCACGAAAAACAGCTAACTATTGATTTTCATTTTGAAATTGTAAACTTTGAAACAAGTAAAATTATATCAGGCATATTTTAAGAAAATTGAACCGTCAGATGGAGCCTCACATATTAGGAAAAAAATAAATAACTCAGAACATTAATCTTTCAGAGGACGAAACAATTAAATTACAACATTCTCCCGTTTCCTTGTAAAGGACGTTTTAATTTTTTCGCTGCAGGTATACAATATCGTCGTTTCCACATTCATCACGGGTGTTTCATTTCCTTTCTTTTATCTGTAGTCTGTTTAATTTCATAATATTATTTGGAATGATAATAGAATAGATGGATTACCATTACTATAATCGTCCTATAATCTTGAATTTGATTATTTACATATTTTTTTATTGGCAATAACTCTTCGCTTCATTTTAGCCCCTTTGTTTTTAAGCAGCCATTGTAACTCGCTCATAGATTTCAATTTATTCATACAATATTACTAAAGTTAAGTTCTTTTATCAGCATTTGTTTATATGCTCGTAGTAATTATACTTCTTTCATTCGGTATCAGTAAACGATGCCAATGCTTCAAAAAAAAGTACAATAATGATTATTAATTATGACATTTCAAAACTTATAATTCCTCTCCGTGTCTGCTTTTAAGACTTTTGATATAGCGTCCTTGTCAATATATCATGAGAGAGTTTGTTTATGTTTTCGGGCATTTGCAAGACACTGGTACAAACCACCTAATATCAAAAAGCAGAAATAAGATGGAATTCAAAATAATATTTATCTGCAAACCGCATTGGTTTCTTTCTATCTTGTTTTCATTTGACTGCATATTTTCTGATGACTAATTAAGCTTTATATTATATCTGCTATAATAAATATCGTTATTTCCAATTTTGTGGATTTAATAATGCTTTCTGTCATGACCTTCCTTTTTATCATATATACCCATTTTCATCAATATCACATGATTTCTCATACGATCCTACTTGAATCTTATTCAGGAAAACTGTATTCTAATAATGGAGTTAAGTTGCCTGATTTCAAATTCAAGACAATATTTTATTTACATAGGCATCCATTGAATATAGATTTCAGCTCTATCAAATAAGGATCATCCAATATGAATAAACCTAAGAGAGTGAATTAAGCGCTTTTCGTTTTCTCCTGTGTATTTTTCATCGCATACAGTACATATATCATTAAGGTTAATTCAGCATTCAGATATTATTAACGTTAATTAATCAATTGATTTTCAATTGAATATCTATTTGAATTTTTTTTCAATTGCTTTATCAATCAACTAATCAGAACAGCTGTTCTCAAGGGTCCCATTACCAAATTAAGTCATTCCTATCTAGGGTGAATTTAACATGTGATATATATATATATATATATATATATATATATATATATATATATATATATATATATATATATATATATATATATATATAATGGATTTTGAGCGAAGTGAAAAATCTATTTTTGGGTGAGATGGCCATGTCGTCCTGATGGAAATTCCTATAGGGTAGCTTCCTAGGGTATATTACAACTACGGCGATATTCCCAGAGAATTTACCTTAAGGTACCAGAATTCTAACTCCTGGAGCGAGTATCCCTCGTGAAAGGGATATCGCGACATATCAGAGGACGTATTCTAGACACGCCACATGGCAATCTACATCCTGGACAGAGATTTCGTCTCGTAGGAGGTGATTGGCGAGATACAAATTCGGGAAAGAAAAAGGGGAGCCGCTCCCAAGGCTTCCCTATCCTCCGATTCGTATGCGTGCCTGGCGCCAATCCTGGCGCCATCTGTATTCCTTGTAGCGTACACGAGGTGCCACAGATACTGTATGTAGGGAGGGGTCCTACAGCCCTTTCTTAGAAAGGCAAGGGCGGGTCCATCAGGACGACATGGCCATCTCACCCAAAAATAGATTTTTCGCTTCGCTCAAAATCCGGTTTTTGGGCTCAAGCCATGTCGTCCTGATGGAAGTGTACCAGAGCATTACTGTATCTGTGGATTCTCAGAACGTGCCGTACTCCCCGGAGGTAATTTTTTCCCGGTCGACTAGACCTAGAGACCTAAGATGTTACCGTTATACATCTTTTCAACTAACTATAAACTATGTTAGAGCTTCCTGCCCCCTACAGGGAAGAGTCCTACTAGACTCTGGAAAAATCTCGAAGAGTACATATACCTAGGTATGAATACCAGGCAAGCTAATATAGTGGTCTCGCCCTATATTAAGTAAAGCATAGTTTGTAAAGAACCACTGCGTCAATATGAAATATCGACCAGTTCTCCGCACAATACTTGTATTGGACAAAGGTTTTATATCCGCATAGGAGGAAAACCAATGCAACCTAGCTTGCATAAAGGAACAATTCTATTAGAATTATCCCAGATAAGGTACATAGAATGAATGCTCAATTATACCAATAAATTGACACAGGTGAAGGAGACGCAAGGTTCTCAAGAACCAGATTATTGACAGGCAATAAATAGACAGGTTAACCACAATTATATATATATATATACATAAGAAGAGGATAACCCAAAACTTTAAGCATAAGTATGATAGTAAACAGAGCTTGTTTGTCTGAAAGAAAAACATTAGATGCTACTTTTAAGATACCGAGGTATCAAAGTCATAAAAACCTGTATTACAAATCAATGACATTAGCGTTAGAAACGCTCGGCACACATGTCTGCACTTATGCTAGGTTCACCTTCGGAAATGGAACAGTCTGCATGGGCAACACAGTGCCCTCACTTAGTTTGTAGTACAGTATGTAACTACACACTCACCCTGGAATTAATCGTCCCAATTAAGACCACTGTTCCTCGCAGAGTTAAACAGTAGGGTTAACACCGCGACCCACTGCTACCACAGATCTCTTTTAGTTCCTCTACTTGCTTCGCATAGTGGCGAAAGAACACTCTGGAAGACTTCCAGCTAGTGTATGAACGGAGATGTTCAAAATCCATACAATTAAAGAAATTTAAGGATGAGGCAACTTTCCTCGGATCGTGACCTGCGGGTGTATTGTCAGGATCCGCTCTGCGAATAAAATATGTGATTCTCGCTCTGAGTTGATTCAGAGATAAATTTGAGCCTGATGTTTCTCCCCTGAATAGTTGACCACCCTTGAAGTCTGAAGTTCTATGAAGATAGACCTTTAGGTATTCTACTGGACATAGAGATGCATCTTCTTTCAGAGGGCAGATTCTCCAGGGACCCCACCTGTTGGTGGGTAACTCATTCTTGGCGAGAAACGTAGGATCCGGAAACAGGTTCAGTTCTCCCCCATCCAGGAACTGAACACGACCTGCCTCTCTCGAGAGGCTACAATCTCACTAACCCTGGCCCCGGACGCGAGTGCAAAATAGGAAAATAACTTTTTGTGTCAAATCCTTTAACGCACACTCTGCATTGCTCAACAGAGAAGCGAAATGAAGAACTTGCCTAAAGACCATGAAATGGGCTTTGGAGGTGCTGAAGGTCTGAGCCTAGCACAGGCTTTCGGGACTTTATTAAAGATCTCGTTACCTAGGTCGACCTGGAAGGCATATAGAATGGGTCTTGTCAAAGCAGACTTACACGCTGAAATCGTGTTCGCTGCCAATCCTTGACCATGGAGGTGGAGAAGAAAGATAAGCAGAAGTCTGTCAAGATCTCCTGCGGATTCTTCGCCTTGACAAAAGGCCACCCATTTTCTCCAAGATGACTCATATTGCCTTCTAGTAGATTTGCACTTATATTCCTCAAGGAAGTCTATACTGGCTTTCGAAATCCCGAAACGCTTTCTCACCGCTAGGGAGAGAAAATCATGAGCTGCAGGGTCCGGGTTTTCTGTAATGAAGCGCAGACAGTTGGCTTCTGGACTCGCTGGGTCAGAACTGGATCTGGTAGTGGTACAAACTTCAGCTACAGTTCCAATGCCAGGAGGAACCACACGCTGTTCGGCCACTTGTGGGCCACTATTGCCGCTACCCCTTGAAGGATCTCAGTTTGTTGAGGACCCTCAACAGAAGGTTGTGAGGAGGGAACAGATAAATCTTGGACCATCTGTTCCAGTCGAGGGACATCGCGTCCACTGCTTCCGCTAAGGGGTCCTCGTACGGGGCACGTACAGGGGCAACTTCTTGTTGTCTTTCGTCGCAAAGAGGTCTATCTGCAGTTCTGGGACTGATTCAGAATGAAGGAGAATGATCCTGCGTCTAAGGACCATTCCGACTCTATCGGTGTGAACCTGGATAGAGCGTCCGCTGTCACCTTGCGGACTCCTTGAAGGTGAACTGCCGACAGGTACCACTTCTTCTTTTCCGCCAATCGGAAGATGGCCAACATCACCTGGTTGAGAGGTGGTGACCTCGATCCTTGTCGATTCAAGTATCTCACAACTACCTCGCTGTCTATCACCAACCTTATGTGGATCGAGTGACGCGGGGAGACTTTCTTTAAGGTAAGGAGCACTGCCCTAGCTTCTAGAAAGTTTTATGTGAAAGGTCTTGAATAGCTTGGACCAAGTCCCCTGGACTTTTTTCCGATGAGAGTGACCTCCCCATCCCTCCTTCGAGGCGTCTGAGTGAATCGTCACCGACGGGGGAGGTGGCTGAAGAAGAACCGACTTCTTTAGATGTCTGGCTTGGGACCAAAGCCTGAGAAGAGTACTTAGCCGAAGCGGCTGGTCTTCTCAGATCTCTTCGCGCGTTTGATGCATAACTTCTCCAAACTCCGATTGCATCCTTTAGCTGTGCTCTTAGCACTGGGTCTGTCACCGAAGCAAACTGGTGAGAGCGCAGTACCCTCTCCTGCTCGCGTCTTGATATCCTTTCGGAATCTAGAAGTCTCTTGACAGAACCCGCTATCTCCTTCCTTTTCTTCGCCGGGGTGGAGAAACGGTGTGACAAAAGGTCCCAGTGGATTCCCAGCCACTGGAACTTTTGAGATGGAGAAAGTCGAGACTTTTTCTGTTGATCTTGAAGCCTAGGTACTCTAGGAACTGGATCACTTGACTGGAAGCTTGCAAGCATTCTGTCTCGGATGCTGCCCACACCAACCAGTCGTCCAGGTAGGCTACTACCTGAATTCCCTTTAGGCGTAATTGTTTGAGAGCTACGCTCGCAAGCTTCGTAAAAATCCTTGGGGCTATGTTTAGCCCGAATGGCATGGCTCCGAAGGCGTATAGTCTTCGTTGTAGCCTGAACCCTAGGTAGGGGGAGAGTCGATGGCTAATTGGAATGTGCCAATAGGCGTCTGACAAGTCTATAGAGACGGAATATGCCCTCTTGGGCAGTAAGGTCCTTATGTGTTGCAGTGTTAGCATTTTGAATTTGCAATTCACTATGAACTTGTTGAGTGGCGACAAGTCCAGAATGACTCTGAGCTTTTCCGAGTCTTTCTTGGGAACACAAAACAGCCTCCCTTAGAAATTGATGGGCTTCACCCTTCGGATCACCTTTTTCTTCCAACAGTTCTTGAACGTACTCCTCCATAACGGGGTGGAGTGTTGGAAAAACCGAAGGCACGGGGGTGGAGTGCTGTACCAGCTCCCGCCCAGTCCATTCTTGAGTAGGCTGTGGGCCCAGGGATCGAAGGTCCACCGATCCCGAAATTTCAGAAGTCTCCCTCCTACCGGTATCACCTCACTTGGACTGCCGTCCTGAGGTCTTGCCTTCCTGACCACGACCACCCCTGAATCCCCTTCCCCTTGAGGGGCGTCTAGACAAGCCTCTGGCTGCTCCTCTAGGCTTTGCTCGAAAGGAAGTAGACTGCCCTTTGAACGCTGGGGTGAATGCCGTGGACTGTGTCGACACGGCCTGGGGTACCCACTGAAAAGTGGTCGGGGTTTGTGCCACGATCTGGGGCACTGGGGGCAATGGCAATTGCAGTTGCTGTTGCTGTCTAAGAGGTTTGGCTGGCCGAGACGGTAGCCTAGTCCTCATAGTCTTCCTCTTTGGTTGAGGACCCTCATCCGGGGAAGACTTTCTTTTGATAGCCAGGCCCCACTTCTGGAGAAGGTTTCTATTCTCCAAGGCGGCCTTATCAACAACTTCTTTGACCAAGTCGGTAGGGAAAAGGTCTTTTCCCCAAATGTTGGAGGAGATTAGATTCTTTGGCTCGTGCCTCACCGTAGCCGAGGTAAACACGAACTCCCTACAAGCTCTCCTTGCCTTGACGAAGCCATAAAGGTCCTTCGTCACTGTGGCCAGATGAGACTTGGCCACTACCATGAACATTTCATGGACCTTGGGGTCACTTGCCATCATCTCGAGAGTAGTCTGAAGAGACATTGAAGCAGTCAGTCTTTCTTTTGTATCGAACTCACTTCGCAAAAGAAAGTCAGACAGCTTAGGGAGGTCCTTGCCGAACTGACGTCCGGCAATATCAGCCTCCAACTTTCCAACTGAGAACGTAAGATGGACGTCCTTCCAGTCTTTGTGGTCCATAGGCAGGGCCAGCGACAAGGGTTTACACTCCTCTAGGGAGGGGCAAGACTTGCCGGCCTCGACTGCTTTTAGTACAGCCAGAAACCCTTTCTGTAAAAAGGGGAAGGCTCTAGTAGGCGAGGACACAAAGGAAGGGAGCTTCCTATTCAATGCGGCTACCTTTGAGTTAGAGAAGCCCCTCTCTTTCATCGAGGATGAAAGTAGAGCTTGAGCTTTAGCATGGTCCATCACTATGACCTCCTTCGGCTCTGTCTCCTCCTTTGAAGCTGGTTCCTTCCTCAGCCGGACATAACAGTCCGGATATGATGCCTTGCTGGGCCAGAATTCCACCTCCTCCAGGGGAACTGAGCCCAGCTTATCCGAGATGACGATCTTTCCAGTCGTCATCGGCATGTGCTCAGCATACCTCCATGGGTTAGCATCTGAGCACAAGGGAAGGTCTTTCACATTGAGGTTTTTCTGGGGCCCATGTGATTCTGCAAGGCACTGCATTCGCAGTTCCATTGCAGCCGCCTTCTCCTGATTCTCCTTCTGCATTTGTTGGATCATTCCAACAATAGAAGAGAGGGCCTGTCCCAGCTCTACTGGGAGACCGGCCGATGTAGAGGGAATAGGCTCCGGAATCTGAGCCGGAGTAGCCGACACCTCGACGACGTCTAACTCTACAACATCTGGGGCTTGAACTTCATCCTGGGCTTCTGCCAGGAGGTCTTCCTCCTGACACCCGTCCACATCAGACATCCTGTCATCTAACTGGATGTCTTGCATCGCGACCGCGACTTCAGCATCCACCTGGATCTGAACTTAGGGGATCTCCTCTTGAGGCTGGGGAATCACTGCATCAGCTGATGCCTTAGGGAAAAGATACGCCCTCATCTTCTCACTTGGAAGATAAGGGCTAGAAGTGTTCTTTTGGAAGCCCCTTACCCAGGTACGAAGCTTCTTCCTAGCTATATCCCTTGATTCCTCTGTCCTAGGGGAATTAAAGGTCTCAGTAATCAGGTTAGTGCGCACAGTACATACCTGAGGGTCCCAATACCGGAGATCATCCTTGGAGACAGCGTATGCTGCGTGTCTCCTACAAAACTCATGTCCGCAGAGGTTCTTGCTGCTGACGTTGCAGAAAGCACTTCCCCACTTCGGAGTGTCCTTCTGTAAAGAGAAGAAATTTCCATGAGTATCAAGTGAACTATGTATCACTGGATATGCATAGTATAGCATAACAATTCAGAAAGGAAAGACACACACTTGTGTTTCCCTCACAACCCATTGTTGCAGCCTTCCGGATAATAAAATCAAAATGGTTTATCTCTTCTAGAGTAACCAATGCAAGGTTTCCGGAGGAAACAGGTGGAGCTCACACCTAAGCAATGATTTTAAAATCCTGGATAATAGACAGGAAAGAACTCAGCTTCCTATCTGAGGGCAACAGCAAAGGGATGTGCAAGAAAACACAATAGTGTTAGAAGACACAGTGCTGTACCAAAACCCTTACCATAGTTTTCTTCTTACTGTATATGTTATACTGAAGAATACTAGTACAGTATAGGGGGATGTGTGCCGGCCTGCCTTTGCCGGCCGGCACACACCACAACTAGCTTTAAAGTATACTACTTAACAGCTATAGGGCGGCAGCACTCTGGTTCAAATGCCTGTGCCGGTCGGCAGCAACTGCCGGCCGGTAACAGCCAATGTTGGCCGGCAATGGCTGCCGGCCAGCAACTACACAAGGTAGTACCCAGCTGCCGGCCACACTCTTGGTGACCGGCAGACAAGGGCTGACATAAGCCGGCCGGCAAAGGTACAAGACCGATGCCAGCCGGCAGCAAAAGAACCAGAGGACTACACCTGCCCAGCTGCCGGACTCATAGGCCGGCAGCCGGCCTCATAGGCCGGCAGCCGGGTCAGGTACAGCACTAGAAGAAAAATAGAATGGATGCCGGGATAAGAGTGTACACAACCTCCAAGCCCGGCAACCGAAAGAGTGCATATAAGGAAGGGGAGAAACTAATTCAGGCTTCCTGACCAATGCCGTCTGGCTCTGCCGGCAGGCATGGATGAGGGACCAAGAGAGGTCCGGGCAGCACTCGAAAACATAAGACCCTTGCCGGCCAGCAGCTCTGCCGGCCGGCAAGGGGCTGAGTCAATTCCACATCCTAACCTATACTAGGTCCAGATGTAGAACGACGTACAGTACAGTAATGGCTCGGCCATTACGAAGAAAGAGGGGGAAGGGACAAGAGGGTCCTGCCAACCTTGCTTTAGTGACAGATCACCCGCAGCCAAGAAACTTATCTTAGCCTAAGGGAGATCTAAGGGGGAAGGCCAGCAATACTTGCCAGCTCCCAGAGCACCAAAGCAAGGAAGGCGTTGCTACTCCCAAGGAAAGAACTTATCCTCCCCCGAGAACAGCAACAAGGACTAGTCTGGTAGATCACAGAAGAAGGAATCATATCCACAGAAACCTTCGGTAGTGACCTAAGGGAGCTAAGCTCCCTTTGTCTGTGTTAGGTCAGCGAGGGGGACTCAGCCCCAAGCCAGACAACACAGATTCAGACTAAAAAACTCTGTTGTTCTGTCCCTCTTGAACCATAACTACAGGAACAGGAAGGTACAGTAACACCCTAGTATAGTTTTATCGAAAATAAATTCGGAAAAAAACACTTAGGGATAAGCCCAAGGCTTAAACAGAGGGAAAGGGATTGCATACCTTCTCCGAAGAAAAGAAAGCAACCGGGGAGTATGATAAAGTATACTAAGGCTCCATAAGCAACTAGCCTAGGCACCAAGAGAATCGATTACCTAAATCACCGAAACTCACTCGTATACTATCTTGGAAATATTCCACACAGTCTAAAATGTATAAAATATAGCCTAAAGCTTCAATAAAATTTTAATTACACTCGGAAAAACCATAATCATGCATGAAGTACTAGGACCAAACGACTAGGCTACATGGCCTAGCGTAGGCCAGAATGGCGAATACTTCGCCAAATAATACTAAGCACGAAAGGAAATCCTATGTAATGCTAAATAGCTAAAATTTATTAAAGCAAAACAACCAGGAATGTCGCTCTGACTAACTAATTTATACCAAGCGAGCGACAGCGTCCAAGACGCCTCTGGTAGGCTACGGCTCTTGTATCAAAGATTAATCCTATTAATCACTCAAAATTTTACCAAGAGCCTACATTTATACATAAAAGACACTATACTCATCTTAACAGAGGCCGACGAAGACGGAGAAACCATGAAAAGTAGAATAAATCCAAGATTTGCGAGAAAAACAGGAAAAAACACCGAGTTGTTAAGCTACGCAAAAAGGAATACAGATGGCGCCAGGATTGGCGCCAGGCACGCATACGAATCGGAGGATAGGGAAGCCTTGGGAGCGGCTCCCCTTTTTCTTTCCCGAATTCGTATCTCGCCAATCACCTCCTACGAGACGAAATCTCTGTCCAGGATGTAGATTGCCATGTGGCG
>NC_090726.1:2061665-2066665 GCF_036898095.1 Palaemon carinicauda
TGCGTTTATAATGTAAGAGATTTAGAAAATCAGAAATATTTGTTTTGTCTAATCATGTGAGTTACGTGTTTTGCAACTTGAACTAAAGGCTCTCTCTCTCTCTCTCTCTCTCTCTCTCTCTCTCTCTCTCTCTCTCTCTCTCTCAAAACACACACATACAATTACACGCGTTTGAATGCATTATAATCCCAATTTCTAATTAACTAATATTATTAGTATAATCATTGTTAAACTAGCTAAGGTACAACTCTAGTTGGAAAGGCATGATGACATTAGCCCAAGTGCTCCAACAGTGAAAATAGTTCAGTAAGTAAAGGAAATTAGGAAACAAATAATGAAAAGCCTGAGTATACCCACAAGTAAGAGAACTCAAAGTCAAGATAATGCCTATGGGACTATCCGAGACTAGAGAACAATGGTTTGATTCTGGAGTGTCCTTACCAAGGGAAAATTAGCCATTAATCATTACACTGTAGTAGTTAACCACTTGAGTAAAGAGCTTTCCAGTTATCTTAGTATTGTTAGGTGTATGAGGATAGATGAGAATATGTAAAGAATAGGCCAGACTATTCGGTGTATGTATAGGCCAAGGACAAATTAGCTGTAACCAGAAAGGGATCCAATTTAGTACTATCTAGCCAGTCAAAGGACCCAATAACTCTGAAATGTAGTATCTCGACAGGTAGCTGGGGTTTTGGTAATCCTACTATCTAATATTAACAAGTTATACTCTAATTTCTTCTACGGCATCATTAATAAAATGAAATAGAGTTATAAATTACATTTCCTTATATCACACACGAAGCTTTGCTTGTGCGTTTTCGAACTATAGTTGAAACTAATCAACTCATATAGAGGAATTTTTGGCAGTATTTTTCTTGCTATAAGATTGATGAAATTCATATTATCATAAGAAAATTTTTCATAAAAACGCACAATGACAATTTATTTTAAAGAATGCCGAATTTAATATCTGTTGATCATGGTGTTTAATATAGAAAACTGTTGAATTGAACTTATGTAGTGAAAAATTGGATAGCATATAAACACACACACACACACACACACATATATATATATATATATATATATATATATATATATATATATATATATATATATGTATATATATATATATATATATATATATATATATATATATATATATATATATATATTTATATATATACTGTATATGGTCACTGACATACAGGTATCCTGGACCAGGGTTCAAATCACTGCCGGTCTGATACTATAGTCTTTGAGTGATTTCGCCTGGGGCTCTGATCCCGAGGTCGTTAAGAGAATCCAGACTGTAATGTATTAATATATATGGCTTGTTTGAAATATATATATATATATATATATATATATATATATATATTATATATATATATATCTATATATATGTATATATATATATATATATATATATATATATATATATAATATATATATATATATATATATATATATATATATATATATATATATATATATATATATATATATATATATACATATATATATATATATATATATATATATATATATATATATCATATATATACATACATATATGTATATATATATACATATATATATATATTTCAAATTAGCCACGAAAGTATGGTCACTGTCATACAAGCATCCTGGACTGTGGTTCGATTCCCGGCCGGTCAGATGCTATTGTCTCTGTGTAATTTTGCCTCGAGACTCTGATCCCGAGGTCGTTAAAAGAATCCAGACATTAATGCATTGGAATATAGGGCTTATTTGAAATATGAAAAAAACACGTTTAAATGTGCAAAGTTTATCGTATATATATATATATATATATATATATATATATATATATATATATATATATATATATATATATATATATATATATATATATATATATATATATATATATATATATATATATATATATATATATATATATGTATATATATATATATATATATATATATATATATATATATATATATATATATATATATGTATATATATATGTATATATATATATATGTATATATATATATATATATATGTATATATGTATATATATATATATATATATATATATGTATATATGTATATATGTATATGTGTAGGTATGTGTATACAAATATATATTTTGGTATAACCCTTACCATACAAAGATCTGTAAATATTTTCTGACAGAGAGAGAGAGTAATGAAATATAGATTATATTTTACATTTTTTATCCAACCTATCCTCTAACTTACTTTGCAGATAAGATAACCATCATATCATATCAGATAGCCTCCTTGAAGCTGAGTAATGCGTGATCAGATCATTGATTTAACACTCTCTCTTCATCATTCGTTCCGGGTAAGTTCGAGAGAAGCGAAGCGGACGGGGAAAATTGAAATTTAAAAAATATCAATAAATTAGTGCATATCAATTCTTTTGATACTACTTCTTCCAATCTATAGGTAGAAGTATGTAACTAAATATTGCCATATGTTAGTGTAACTGAAATTTTTTATTTTACCGAGCATATTTGAACACCTCAGGTTTCTTACAAAATAATCAAAGAAGTTAAGGAGCCAAACATATTCTAAACAGGGAAGCAAAAGAGCTAAATATATTTCAAACAAGGGAGTTGAAGAGACAAATATATGTCAAATAAAGGAGTTAAAGAGCCAAATATTTTTCAAACAAGGGAGTAAATGAACCAAATAGATTTTAGACAAGGGAGTTGAAGAGAGAAATATGTTTTAAACAAGGGAGTTAAAGAGCAAAATATATTTCAATTAAGGGAATTAAAAATTCAAATATATTTCAAACAAGTGAGGTAAAGAGTTGAATACATTTCAAACAAGGGAATTAAAAAGCCAAATAAATTTCAATCAAGGGAATTAAAGAGGCAAATATGTTTCAAGCAATGGAAGTAAAGAGCCAAATATAGTTCAAACATAGGCATTAAAGAGCCAGATATATTTCAAACAAAGGAGTTAAGAATCCGAATATATTTCAATTAAGGGAGTTCAAGAGCCAAATATATTTCAGACAAGAGAGTTGAAGAGCCAGATATATTTAAAGAAGAGATGCAAAGAGCCAACTTTATTTCCAACAGGGGAGTTAAAGAGTCAAATATATTTCACACAAGGGAGTTGAAGAACCGAATATATTACAAATAAGCCAGTTAAAGAGTCAGATAAATTTTTAGTAAGAGAGTTAAAGAACCAAATATATTTCAAACAAGGGAGTTAAAGAGACATATATTTCAAACAAGAGAGTTAAGGAGCCATATGCATTTAAATGAAAAACTAAAGAGCCCAATATATTTCAAGCAAGGGAGTTAAAGAGCTAAATATATTTCAAACAAGGGAGTTAAAGAGCCCAATTTATTTGAAACAAGGGAGTTGAAAATCCTGATACATTTGAAATAATGGAGTTAAAGAGCCAAATATATTTCTAACAGGGGAGATAAAGAGGTAAATATATTTCATGCTGTATCCCTTTCAGAGAAGGTTTTACTTGCCATTCAGTCGATTCCCGAATGGATACCAACCAAAGTATTTGGTGTGTTTAGAGAGTCTGGCTTGCAAGGCGAAGAAGGAGAAAGCGCATCGTTAGGGAACACAAACTTTACAAAGGTAACAAGGTTTCTTTTGAGGGCCACTGTGTGCAGGGATAGTAGGAATTGAAGTATTCCTTATCCCGCCAAAAAATGCCTTTTACAGAGAACAGCCCTTATCATCAAATACATTCAAACTCTTATGAAGTAGAGTAAAACACTTATATATAAAAACAACCTGGAATTCAACATTGTGTGTGAATTACTTTATTGAGATTTAAAGAATATATGTTATAATAGATAATTTTTTATCCCCCTTTCATAAGATTAGTAGAATTCTAATGTTGACAGTTTCCTTCGAAAAGTAAAAAAAAAAAAAAAGTAACACTGTGAGACAGAACGTCCCCATACAAAATAATAAGATTCAACGTGAATAATATTGGTTTAAGTTGACTTTAAAATGTAATTGATAACAGGAACCTTTTATTTGTATTTGTATTTATTTGTCAATATATTGAACTTAGATACCTGTAAAGCTGAAACAAACTAAAAGATAATCTAGTTTTTTTACTATTATGTCGTATTAAAAAGAGTAAGTTGGGTGGTCACTGCATTCAGATATTTTTTTTCTAAATAATGACGGTCGTGACTGATTAATTTGAAAGAAATTAATTTCAAGGAATTTTCACGGAGTAAGTCAACGCTCGGTCTACTTGAAAATGTAGATTAAAATTTATATCCAAATCATCTCTGTATAGATTTTATTTTTTTTTTTTTGTGGGGGAGATAATATATCTCTATACATATACCACCTTGATGGATTATGTAAAGATAATGGATACTTGAAGCATATTTTGTATCATTGTCCTGATACTAGTTTAGTTATTAAAACTAATAAAAAGTATATCTTGTTCCAGGCAATTAACAAAATAACCAAATCGCACATAAATAGTGATTGAGGTTTTTCATCAATTTATTAGTCTTGGCATAAAGTACATTTTAAAGCTTCGTTACCGTATTTGATATCCGTATTATGTAAGAGGACTGGAAAGTATGGTATATCAATGACATATATTCTAATTAGTGTCTTGATATAATAGTTTTTATTGAACACATCAGTGTAAATAACCAACTATGATAATGATAAATTATTACAAAAAAAATTGTATCTCATTTTATAGATTATGAAAGCTTGTACCTAAGTATCTTCGAATTGATAGATGTGGAAGTGTAATAATGAAATACAATTATTTTACAAAGGCACGTTCAATTTCGAAAAAAAAAACTTGAACAGTGTCTAATGTAACTACGTAAAGAAATATTTGTTATTGCTATTTTTAGATAATCTAAAAACGCAAATTTCTGCACAGTTTATTACTTTTGTTCCATCATATTTAAATTCCAAGAAATATTGCATATTATACATATCAATTATTCAATTTAGAAA
>NC_090726.1:2071665-2081665 GCF_036898095.1 Palaemon carinicauda
TCCTTAAAAAAGTTACTCTTT
This sequence comes from Palaemon carinicauda, assembly GCF_036898095.1. Lineage (NCBI taxonomy): Eukaryota > Metazoa > Arthropoda > Malacostraca > Decapoda > Palaemonidae > Palaemon > Palaemon carinicauda. The sequence goes on from NC_090726.1 coordinate 2,071,687, forward strand.
ATCTCCAAACTTGTTATTGGAATCCACATGATAGGTTCATGGAGCTATAGAGTCGTTGTTTTTACCTCATCGGGATATAAACCTAAGATTCTCTAGACATTTACTTCTAGTGGGGCCCTACAGAGTCAAGAGCCATGGATTTAGTGTTAAAAGTTTAAGAATGATTATTTAAATATGCGTTAAGGATTTTAGATATTCCAAAGATGATTTTTAGTCTATTATCTAAACATTAGATCTGTAAATTGCGAGTTTTGTATGAATAACGAACGTAATGTAATATAATACGTACTGATAACCTTATTTTCATGAATAATAGAATTATTCTCAGAAACATTTCTGTAGTTCAATATAATTTCATTGCCTTTGTAATATTATATATAAATCTTAGAAACCGATAATATTCAATGTCTTTTTTTTCTCAGTGTGACATATATTAAGCTTAACTTTGTAATTCATTTTAAGTGCAATAATCCATTAGGTTTCTTATCTGTTCCTGGAGTCAGAATAAATTCATATTCATCTTTAAATCCCCTTGTGCCGTGCCCTAAAAAAGTTTATATTAAAATGGATAAAAACGCTGAGTGGTTAAGCGTTTCGTTGTTTTTTACTGGTTCTTGCAATATATTTAGTCACATAATCCATATGACAGTAGAGGATATTATGTTTATATATATATACTGTATATACTTTATATATATATATATATATATATATGTGTGTGTGTGTGTGTATATATATATATATATATATATTTATTTATTTATACTTATATACACACATATATATGTGTGTATGTGTATGTGTATATATATATATATATATATACACACACATATATATATATATATATATATATGTGTGTGTGTGTGTGTGTGTATAAATGTGCGTGCGTGTGTGTGTCACGTGTGTGTGTAAGGTAATTTTTACTGATGTAACTCATATCGTCTCTGTATCCTATTCATTGGTCAACATATGTAAGTGCTTTATATTTTACATAATTCAAGAAGTGGTCGTTCTTTTTCTTGTCGTGCATACTGTAAAAAATATCTAATTTGATATCATTTGCATAAATGTACCTTTCTTTCGTACCAATATCTTCATAAAATCCCGTGAAAACTGAAATATTAATGTATAAATGAAGGCGAATAATAACCCTAATAAACATAATTGAACAAGCGACTTTAAGTCTCATCATAACATTATAACATCGTTCTCAAGGTAGTCTCTTTTGAATTGCATGTCTTTGTTATTAAGCTTGCCCTTCCACTGCCACTAGCACACGACAATAATCACTGTTGCACCAGGTATTTATCAGATTGGTAATTACTAACTACCAAATTACAAAATTGTTGATTCTTATGAGAGGGTACAGTAAACACTATTAGAATGATGTATTACATAAAAGGTTTATTGTTTGTATCTTTTCTAAATATCAATTACTATTGGTTTATTGCTTTTAAGTTTCAGAAATATTGAATTGAATTTACATATCGTTTTCAATAAATCTCTTTAAATAAGAATATTTTCTACATTTGTCTCTGTTGGCTTTTGTAAAATTTATGTCCTTGGAATATCAACTATTAAAAAGGAATAAAAATAAAGAGAGAGAGAGAGAGAGAGAGAGAGAGAGAGAGAGAGAGAGAGAGAGAGAGAAATCACATCTCGAGGTCAATTGGAAGTAAATACTGAATACGAAATCCTATATCACACATAAATACTCTATGTAGCTTAATTCTCAGAATGGATGTCATCAATGTTTATGTTTCAGAAAATTGTCATGATTTAATTACGACAAGTTGAATAATTCATTTTTATTATGTATTATTTCTAATATATATCTGCAAAACTCTAATAATAAATTTATAGCAACATCTCAAACATCAATAAGTAGCAATAAAAAAGAAATATTTACCTCGACGTGGTAAACCTCTCTCTCTCTCTCTCTCTCTCTCTCTCTCTCTCTCTCTCTCTCTCTCTCAATATATGACCTCTTATGCTTTTTAAACCACCTGTCTCTTCTGTCTTTCACATTTGTAAGGAGCTAAAAACTGAAAAAAAGAATATAATGCTTGCTGAACATATATTTGAAAATTCAATAAAAATTCATATAAACTTTATATGTATGTATTAATACGGTATTTGATCGCTTATTTATACAAATTCCCTTGATACGAAGGGTAGTTATGAATAAAACAAATGTTACAGTAACTGGTCTCTTAATTTATCATAAAAGATAAGTTATGTTCTGATGAAAATAGTTTTAATGTCATAACTGAAAATCTATAATAATACATATATTATAACATCTCAAAAAGTGCATCGGTAGCAGTAAAAAAGAAATGATTATCCACGACACCGAAGATAAAAACAAAATGAGCGGAATGCGGCAGGGGACAATATCGACCGCATGTGTTTTATGGTACAGTTGTGGAACCCAGGCAGACGCAGTAAAACATGTACCTAAAGTAATAATGGTAAATTAGTCTGTGCTGTATACAAAGACTGTGAGTGTGTGCGTTTTGATACAATTATTTTACGTGATTTTATTCAATAACACTAATTCCTTTTTCATATTCTATTCAAAATAGTATAATATTTTCTTCGGTAAAAGCTATTTTATTTACCGAAGTAACTTTGCTAAATAGTCGTAGTAGGTTCCATATACACACACACCCTACACACACAGACACACAAACGTATATATATATATATATATATATATATATAAATCCCTTTCTGAGTGGGGATACCTTAACGTGGTGAATTGGTTTGCGCAGGGCAATAATCGACAAAACTGTATTAGTCTCAGAGCGACCATACGATAATCTCCCACAATCACCAATCCGCATTGACCAGACATGAATTGACATGCGTGACCTTTTTTCCGTAGTAGTTTAGAAACTGCTGCATTTGCTGTTGTTGTTTTGTTGTTGGCTGATTTATCTATCTATGTATCTCCATATATATATATATATATATATATATATATTATATATATATATATATACACACACACATATATATATATATATATATATGTTCAAATATATATGGTAATTTAACTATATATTAATTCTTCAAAATAAGATTAATTAGACATATGAAGAAGTATTTAAAAATCATGAATAAATCCAAGCAATTTTCTGTCATGTGTATGAAAATAATAAAAGAATCTAGCGATAATTACAAAGAAACCCTCAAAACTATGCTTCGTTGAGCACACAATAAATAAGAAATAATAAGTAACTCGGTATATAATGCTAAGCAGTGAATAGTGGAATTTAGAAAACATAAGATAATCATATGATGAGAAAAAAAAAGTAGAGACCATAAGCCGAATGAACATCAGTATCTGAGATTAACAATAAAATCAGCAAGTGGAGTTTAAAATAACCAGCTGTTGATAATAATACAGAGAAGCTGCTATTGAATAAACTGAAAAGAAAAATATACACAATATACTTAGAAAATATAAGGAATGAGAAGTTTTCGTATCGAATCAAATTCTAAATGATATCAATCATGTTTATTGAACGTTGATTTACAACCATGAATAAACAGGACCCAGGACAAGTTCCACTGATATCTTTTAGTTAATGAGTTGTTAATTGATAGGTATAAACATTTTGCAGTTAATATTGATTTTTTTTACCTTTAAAACTTTGCAAAATACTTTCACACTATGATAAAAAAAATATGTTTAATATATTCGTTACCAATTATTATTAAGAGATGAAAATAGAGTATATATATATATATATATATATGTATATATATGTATATATATATATATATATATATCTATATGTATATATATATATATATATGTATATATATATATATATACATATATATATATATATATATATATGAGGTTTTACCTATAATAATAATAATAATAATAATAATAATAATAATAATAATAGTAATAATAATAATAATAATAATAAGAATAATAATGTTAGTTGAATATTCCAGTATTATTTATGAAACTTATATGACACTACATTTTCGACATCTTTTATATCACAAAGGACCAAAAACATTTTTCGAGAAGGCTTTAATACATTTCCAAAGGTGACCTAGTTGAAAAATTTTATGTTGTAATTTGAGACTTCTGGAAAAGAACTCCAGAAGTCGAGAATTCCATTTCCTTTCCTTTCCTCGTACCCTCCTATAAATGTCTCTTAGAGATGGAATAGAAGAGGCTAACGTCATTAAATGAAGTGATATATAATGGGAATCGATGATATCAGTATGATTCTTTGCAAGGAGAGAGAGAGAGAGAGAGAGAGAGAGAGAGAGAGAGAGAGAGATTAAATGCCTATGTATTACATGAATTAGAGAAAAAGAGAGAAAGAGAGAGAGAGTAAACGTCTATGTATTACATACATTTGAGAGAGAGAGAGAGAGAGAGAGAGAGAGAGAGAGAGAGAGAGAGAGATTAAATGCCTATGTAATACATGAATTAGAGAAAAAGAGAGAAAGATAGAGAGAGTAAACGTCTATGTATTACACAGATTTGAGAGAGAGAGAGAGAGAGAGAGAGAGAGAGAGAGAGAGAGAGAGAGAGATTAAATGCCTATGTATTACATGAATTAGAGAAAAAGAGAGAAAGAAAGAGAGAGTAAACGTCTATGTATTACATACATTTGAGAGAGAGAGAGAGAGAGAGAGAGAGAGAGAGAGAGAGAGAGATATTAAATGCCTATGTATTACTTGAATTAGAGAAAAAGAGAGAAAGAGAGAGAGAGAGTAAACGTCTATGTATTACACAGATTTGAGAGAGAGAGAGAGAGAGAGAGAGAGAGAGAGAGAGAGAGAGAGAGAGAGAGAGAGAGAGAGAGAGAGTAAATGCCCAAATGCCCTATTTATTACGTGAAATATTTCATCATAAACCTTTTTTTTACATGAGTTTTGCTATTATTTGTTATTATTTTTTTTCTTATAAATACCAACTCTGAAGTTCATAGTTTTAATAGTCATTAGGCTTATTGTATGAAAATGTATTAGCCTCTTTTTCATGACGGCAATATCTTTCTCTCTATGTGGCCTGCCAATATAATTTCCTTGTTTTTTACTAAGATTCCTTTGTATTTTTATGCCATTTTAATCAAACAATGCCACCTTGATTTCTTTCTTGTAATTATCCAGTATATTAATTAATAGATCTCGGTTGAATATAGAGAGAAATCAAGATACCATTGTTTAATGAAAATGACATAAAAATATCAAGAAATCTAAGTAATAACAAATATATATATTCCAAGCTTGATAAATGGAAAGGTATTGCTGTCATGAATAAAGTGACTATGTGGAGAAATAATCTATTTGACTTATATACCATCTAAATCTGTCCTTCATTAGAGCATGACACTGATTATTTGTAGTGATAGCTAATAATCATAGTAGTAATAGTATCAGTAATAATTATAATACGGATAATAATTATGATAATAATAAAATCTAAATGAATTTGAAGATCGTCTATGAAATGTTATCCACAAATATTTTTTTAGATAAAAGAACTTGTTTATAGAAGTCCAAGAAAAACAAACCATAAGGAAATTGTAGGGATCGTAAAGAGAAAAAAAAAAGTAATCACAGACTGTTTCTGAAATTTATGTCTCCATTATTCAGTGTCTGGCAGCGGGCATTTTTCTCTCCGGCACAGAAAAAGAAAGGAAATAAGTGCATCTAAATAAGATCTAACATACTTTTAGAGAGTAAATGATGTTTAAAAAAATAGCGGATATGTCACATTATCATAAAAAACGTGACTTACTTAATTCAAACCTAAAGCCAAACGGTCGTATCTTTAACTGATTTTATTTACTTCTCTGTATCCTAATGCCTTCGGAAGTCATGCTTTATATATATATATATATATATATATATATATATATATATATATATATATATATGTATATATATATATATATATATATATATATATATATATATATAGTATATATATATATATATATATATATATATATAATATATATATATATATATATATATGTATATATATATATATATATATATATATATATATATATATACATATATATCATATATATATATATATATATATATATAATATATATATATACTATATATAGATAAGAACGTTAGTATTATTTTTCTCAATGCTTTCAAGGGTGTGGGGAGGGATACTTATTACATTTTCGTAAGTGTTGTACATTTAGGGAAAATATATTATTTCGTATTTTCGTACCTACAAAAAAGTGTAGATGAAATTGAGATTATTTTGTGATTATTTCTTCTTGTGATATGAATGATTTGTTATTAAAGTTAACCACCAGCCATAAACGGGTACTAGTAACTACTGGAGTCCAAATACCTCACTCTTAAATAATTGTTAGGAAACTGGATGTCTTTAAAATTCTTGTGTCAACAATAAAACTTTTCTCTCCTCAAATGAGTATCTATCTTTTCATTTTATTTGATCTATTCCATAAATTCTGAAAATAAAATCTATTTTCTAGCGTTTTCTTTTCCTAATGTTAAGCAAATAGGATTAATCATAAATGGATAGGCTAGATCAGATTAACCTCACTGTTTATATTTCGTATTTCGGTTTCTCTTATAAGGAATTTTTTTTTTTTTTTTTTTTTTGGCATATTCCTGTTTTAATCTTTACGATATTGTATTATGATTAAAAGATGATGTCACCCGGGAAATATACAAACAAATCATAAGAATAATTTTAGACAATATTTCTTTCAAATATCTTCTGCATTGTATATATTATCATAAGGCATATCATAGGAAATATCTTATGTCCAATAAGCAAGATGCAATTAAATAACTTTATATGCATGTGGTTTCCTCTAAGATAATTCATAATTCTAGGAACGCATTAAAAGAATATAAGATGTTAGAATATATTTATATTGCGTATAAAACTAATTACAATACTTTTATATTACATAAACCATATCGAATGAATAAAGACTAAAAGAACAATTTACAGAATAACATTTATTTTTCACAAACTTCATAACTTCGTAAAAAGAAATAACTTCTGAGGGGAGTGACTAATGGAATCGAAGAAAAATAGCATAATGATATAATTGCCAAGTAAAGATAATTTAAGGTTTAAGAGGGAAACAAAGATACGATAAAATAAAAGGAATATTTCCTACGGAAAATTAATTTTAGTTTTAGCTGAAATTTATGTTTCACAAATGGATTTCCGCACGATGCTTATGTGAGCGTGAGGTATGTTAGAGAGAAGAGCTCAAAATGCTATATTTATACTGGTAAAAGAGGAAAGCAGTTATTGCTTTGTTTTTCACTTATCATGATTATAAATGTTCATATAACTTAAAAATGGGAGAATTAGTGTACGGTGTACAAGTATAGTAAAATTCTGTAAATGTTACTTTTTGCTTCAACCAGTTTTCCATAAAACCAAAGATAACATTTATGTTTTGGTTGTTATGTCTTAGGAGGAATAGAAGTATTGAAGGATATGACTTTTGAAAACCACAATTGGATATCAACTGGTATCAAATTTACAGATATAAAGAACATTACCAATCTGCTTCCATCATCTCACTATGTATTGATCTAAACTAAAGGCTATTGGAAACATTTTACATTTTACCTTTTACTATACAGTCATTAATATACTAAAAAAGAGAATGATGATGAATCATTTTGGTTTAGTAATGCTTGAAACGTTGAACCATTTTCACGAATTATACTTAGATTTTTTAGATTTAAAAAAAAAAAAAAAAAAAAAAAAGTGGAAAGGGAATTTCATAGCTGAATCTACCGAAGTGCAGACAACCACATTTGAACAGGAATGGCCTACATTACATTACTTGAAAATGTCCTTCAGGTTTTATCAGCTAAATTTACAACCTCAAATGATAAAAATAATAAAGCTAATAAAATCATAATTATTTTTCAATATCTTTCAGTTCAGTATCCTGAATTTATCGCACTGAACTATGATTATTACTTTTATAATAATGAAGAGTGGCCATAGACAACAAAGACGCCTAATTTCTCGCAGTCGCTCTTTCAGTAGAAGATCGTCAATTGAGATATCTGGAGAATCATCAACCTCATATACCTACATAAATATCTAATTATATAAAAATATAAGACACAGGAGTTAAAAGTGCCCATAGATCCTGCAAGAGCATGGACGCATAAAAAAAAGCGTTATCATCGTAACTATTAGCATTATGATTGATATTTCAATGATATTATTACTATAATCATTATTGCTGTTGTCATTTGTTCATATTTGAAATGATGCAGCTAATATCCAATCGTTCACATGTTTATTTTAAAACCAAATAAATTACGAATATATTTTTCAATATATAAATTTTATTAATTTCATATAAAAACATTACAGTTTATTATAAGTATATCGAATTATTTTTCTGTCTTTGATCTGGTTAAGAGATCATGTTATGTGAGCCAAAATGATAATTTCCTGCTACCTCAGTCAGGCACATAGTCAAATTAGACACGATAATCTATGTATGTGATGTATACATAACGGTAGCCATGCTCTGTTGATGGAGAGAATATTTTTTTTTATTTAATATTAACAACATAGATCCACATCCTGACTCCGATCTGTATCAAAACAAACTTACCGCATTTAATACATTAAATTCTTTCTTTTTAAATAAAAATAATCTTCTATATCATGTAAATAAAATGGTAAATATAGTAGTAAACAATAACCAAGATACCTATAATTTCTCCTCATTGTCATGAATTAATTCTGAAGTCTAAATGTTTTATTTTTTTTTTTCTAATATTTATAATTATATAGGAACAAATCCATATAAAATTAGTCATTGATGACTTCAAGATGGTGTATGTTAGAATATTTCACAGAGAAGTGAAACATCTATATCTTCTTTATTATGAGATCAAAAGAGAAGAAATATATATTTTCATAGACTTTGTAATTAGTTTGATTATATAACCACATTTTTTTTACAACCGTCTTTGCCACAAGTTGCTTTGTTAAAGGAACGAGAAGCGTAGAAGGTAGATTATACAAGTATCATTAATATATGTGGACATTACACACAAACAACTAATGCTGTTTTTTTAGGGGGCAATAAAAGCATTCCCAAGACTACAATGGGCTGAGAATCTTGATAATATCCAACTTGGGATAAAAGTTTTTTCCATTTGAACCTTAACCTTTGTTTATTGTAACAAGAAGGCAATATATATCCACAAAACAAATTCATTAGGTGATTATATTTTATTCATGAACTATAAATTAAATGTCCAACTAAATACTTCTGTTTTCTTTATATAATAACCCTTTAGTTATTTCATAGGCTAGGTAGATAGAATTTCAAATATTCGTCAAAGTGTTTTTTATTATTATTATTATTATTATTATTATTATTATTATTATTATTATTATTATTATTATTATTATTATTATTATTATTATTATTATTAGGCTTGAAATAAACAGTTCTATCATATCTGAAATAATTTTACCAGCTTAACTTTCAAGATTAAATATTTTGAATAAAAGGGGAAAATTATTATGCAACAAGTGTCTGTATTGAAAACAGAGTTCAAAGCGTTTATTATAAAAGCAAGGAGTAAAAACCCTGCACCCCACCAATGCATCAATGATTGTGTAATACATACTCCGAACAATGGACAAATTTAAAGCGAAGCTCAGAAAAATTGAAAAAATAACTTATGTTGATGAGATGTTAACTGAAAGATGTATCAACCCTTTCTATCATTAAATAGATTGGCAATCAGTGTATTTAATCGGAATTGCACTTAAAGGAAAAAGTATTCAATGAAATTATTTTCTTTGATGATGCAAATATTTGCAATTGCTAATGGTTTCCTTTGAAATACGTTTAATCAGCAAATAAGATTTTCTCCATCATGGGTATCCATATATATATATATATATATATACATATACATAGATATA
>NC_090726.1:2091665-2094165 GCF_036898095.1 Palaemon carinicauda
ATTGCCAAAGTCACTCGTTTCCTATCTTTCTTGGCATGTATATAACCATATATATATATATATATATATATACATATATATATATATTATATATATAATATATGAATATATATATATATATATAGAAATATATATGGATGTATGTATATATATATATATATATATACATATATATGTATATATAAATACATATACATATATATATGTATACATATGTGTGTATATATATACATATTAAATATATATGTACATATATATATATATATAAATGTGTGTGTGTGTATATATATATATATATATATGTATATATATATATATATATATATGTATATATATATATACATATATATGTATTATATATATGCATATATATATATATATATATATGTGTGTGTGTGTGTGCATATATGTATATATATAAATGTATATATATATATTATATATATATATATTTATTTATATATATGTATATATAAATATATGTATATGTATATATATATATATATATATTTATATATATATATATATATATATATGTGTGTGTGTGTGTGTGTCTATGCGTTTCTTTCTGTGTGCTTTTGTATAAAGGTGTTCTATTATCATATAAATTTAACTTTGATATCTTTGCTTAATGGCATAGAAAAATATAAATTTTAGCTTTATGACTATATTCAAGCTTTATTTTATTTTATTAGGATAAAATACGATGAAGATTCCTCGGGAGACATATGTAATTTCTTACTTAATATTTCATTTTTACAAGGAGTTACAAGAATTTTGGAGGTTTCAAAGACTTTTAGTCCATTCGGGTTTTCCATTTCCTCTTAAGTAGAGCGATTTGGTTTGAACGTTTAGAGAGCTTTTATGATCTTGTCCAACTTATTCCTGTACTTGTTTACCGTGTTACTGTTTTCTACATCCACTGAAAGTACGTTCCATGTATTTGCTATTTTTTATGTAAAGAAATCCCCACATTGAGTGATGTATCTTTTCAGTTCCAGTTTGTATCCGTTATCTCTGGACTGATTTGTGCTAAGTGTGAATAGATTGTTTTAATCTACATTTGCTGTTCAATTAAGAATTTCCAATGCGTCGATTGACTGTCCCCTTAGTTCAAACGTTCCATCCTCTGTCTATGTCCAAAATGCCTTAATGTTGGAACGTATTTGGTGGTACTAGCTATTACTGCTCTCTGTCTGTTTATATCCTTTTAAATACTTGGAGCCCAGAATTGGAATCCTTATTCTAGATAGGATCTTACTAGTGATATGTTATAGCTGAATTATGGTGTCTTTGTTTTTGTATTTGAATGTCTCCGTGCTTAACCTATTAGTTTTTGTGCTTTCTCTTCAGCTTTTATGCACTGTTTGGTGAACTTCAAATATTAGCTATTAATAATGCCGAGATCTTCCTCCTGGTCCATATTTTCTATTTCATTACCAAACATTGAGTAATCTGTTTTGGGGTTACATCAACCTATATGCAATACTTGCATGTCCCATAGTTTGAAAGGTAGTTGCCTTTCCGGACATAACATGATTGGATCCTCTCTTAAGGCTTCTGCGTCATGTGAGTTGGCAGTATTCATGCCTATTTTGGTATCGTCGGCAAATTTGGCTATTCTACTAGTTAATCCTAATTCTATGTCGTTGATGTAAGACAGAAATATAAATGGGCCAAGGACAGATCCTCGTGGTATTCCGCATGTAACAACTGTCCACTGCGAGGCTTCTATATTAATTACAACTCTCTGTTTTCTGTTTGGCAGCCAATCTTCGAACCATGCAGCTGGTGATCAATGATGCCCAGTCCTCTAATTTTAACCATTATTTTATATGGGCGACTTTTCAAAAGCCTTTTGAAAGTCTAGGTATATGATTTCTATTTTCCTGTTTTTCTCATAAATGCTGAGAATGTGTAAAAATCATATGCAGCATTGTATAAGCATACGCATACTAACGATATAAAAATTAGAGAGAGAGAGAGAGAGAGAGAGAGAGAGAGAGAGAGAGAGAGAGAGAGAGAGAGAGAATTATATAAATTGAGCTATAAAGATGTATAACTTTTGAGACACAAATAAAAAATGGCTTAACTTTATAGAAGGAACATTTGCAATTTTAATTTTTCTTAAAACTTATCCACTAGTTATTGAAATGATCCATGAGTATGAAGGCGAACTTGTTCTTAAGTTAACAATGGCAATTCATTTCTTTATTCATATCTCTTGGTTTTAGTGGCATCGTATAGAATCATTCTGGATATAAATAAATGAATATTTTGTTTTTCGAAAGGAACTGTTTCACACATATCCAAGAAAAAAAATAGAGAATTAGAATTCTTAAAGCTATATCATAAAGAGAATATGAATTAGATTTACTGAATTGAAGCCGATATCTGAAGATTAAAATAATGAACGTCAAACGTAAACATGAAAGCAATTATTTTAGTGAATAATAATCATATTAATAACTATTTATAGGTGTTGATATTTAAGTAATTA
>NC_090726.1:2116665-2119165 GCF_036898095.1 Palaemon carinicauda
ATAGTAAGATCCCATCTAAAATATGGAATCCAATTACTGGATCCAGGTATTCAGAAGGATATAGATAGACTGGACGCCGTACAAGCTAGGGCCACCAATCTAGTTACAACACTAAGGCAATTTGGATATAGACGGAAGATGGAACGTTTGAACTTATTTGATCTACAAAGTCGAAGACTGAGGAGACTGTTAATAGAGGCATTCAAAATTCTTAAAGGAATACCAAATGTAGATTACAACAATCTATTCACGCTTAGCAAAAAACAGTCCAGAAATGGAAGATACACACTGGAATTGAAAAGATACAACACCACTCAATGTGGAAATTTGTTTACATACAAAATAGTAAATACTTGGAATAGACTTCCAGCGGATATAGTAAACAGTAACAAGGTAAACAAGTTCATGAATAAGTTAGACAAGATAAAAAATCTCTCTAAATGCTTAAACTAAAGCGCTCTACCGAGGTGCAAATGGAGTTTCCACTGATGAACTTAAAAGTCTTTGAGACATCCAAAATCATTGTAACTTCTGGTAACTCCATGGATAACCGTAAGAACTATTTTTCGAATATATTCCTGGACAGATTTGTAATTATCAAAGATGGAATTTTTTTACTATATAACCTCTCTCTCTCTCTCTCTCTCTCTCTCTCTCTCTCTCTCTCTCTCTATATATATATATATCATATATATATATACATATATATATATATATATATATATGTATGATATATATATATATATATATATATGTACAGTATATCTATTATAGCTACTTTTCAGATACATTTCTGAATAGAATACTAGTAACCAAGGATGAAAAATGTTTTGCCAATCTCTCTCTCTCTCTCTCTCTCTCTCTCTCTCTCTCTCTCTTATATAAATATATATATATATATATATATATGCATATATATATATATATATATATATATCTTAAAACAATATTTAATATATACTAATGAATAAATTAGAAGTTATCATAGATGAAAAATGTTTCGCATATCGAGCTCATCTCTATCTCTCTCTCTCTCTCTCTCTCTCTCTCTCTCTCTCTCGGGAGCAGGAATTCCATCACCTTTAAAAGTCACTCCCACACCCCTTCCATCTTTCTTCGGCCGTGTCCTTTTGTAATGCAATTAGCTGACCTATCTCCAGATTTCGAGTCCTCTACCATTCATCAAGAAGAAATATGGGATAAATATTTTGCTTCGTCTTCCGAATCCCACTCTTTTAAGTTTTCTTAGAAAAGGATAAAGTATTTTAAGGCAAAGTAAAATATCATAAATCTTGATTTTGCAGTTCACACACACACACATATATACACACATGCTCCCTAGACGTTCCTTCAGCGAGTTTTTTTTTTTTTTTTAAATCATTTATCTTGCAATAATAGAAATATCTAAATATGAGAGGAATGTCTATACACACACAGATATATATATATATATATATATATATACATATATATATATATATATATATATAAATTATATATATATATGTTTATATATGTATATATATATATATATATATAGATTATATATATGTTTATATATGTATATATATATTTATATATATATATATATATATATATATCTTTATATATATATATATATATAGAGAGAGAGAGAGAGAGAGAGAGAGAGAGAGAGAGAGAGATAAGATACCTTGAATGCGGCAAGGAATTTCGTATGTTAGACTTTGATTTTAAGGTTGCCTTTGACTGTGGTAATCATAAGGCCCTTGTTTTCAAAATCATGCAGTTGGTAGTGGCTGGGTCGTTTCTTAGCATCATTAATGAATTTTTAAGTAGTAGACCGCAAAGAGTTGTTATGATGAACACTATAGTGAGTATAGTATTGTGATATCTGGTGTTCCTCAGAGTAGTGTTTTTGGCCCATTATTTCTCATACTATATATACATGACCTGTGGTTTGGCCTAGAAAGCAGGTTTGTTGCATATTCAGATGACGTCACACTCTTTCCTCAATTCCATCTCCTGAATGTAGATCTGGTGTTGCTTAAGCCCTTAATAGAGATCTAGCTAAATTTGGTGTATGGGTGCAAATTATGGGGTATAAAATTGAATCCTAACAAAATCAAAGTATGATTGTAAGTAGGTCAAGGATAGTGGCTCTTCAACATCCGGATCTCAGCATTGATAATGTTTCTTTAACCCTGCATGACTTTTAAAATTTTAGGTTTGATTCTCGACAGCAAATTTACTTTCAAGAAATGCATTAGGTTTGCATCTTCTTCAATTGGACAAAGATTTGGCTTATTAAGAAAGTCTTAAGATTTCGGTGATCAATAAATTCTGTAGAAGTGTTATAATTCTTTTCTACTACCTAATTTCGAGTATTGTTCTCCTATCTGGTCTTCAGCTGCTGATTCTCATCTTAATTTGTTGGTCAGGAATATATGGTCTATCAAATTTCATATTCCTGATTTAGATATTAATCACTGGCACTGTCGTTTTATTAGTTCATTATGCA
>NC_090726.1:2124165-2129165 GCF_036898095.1 Palaemon carinicauda
AGCAGAATTGATGTATGAAAACATAGTTGAAGTCGCATATAAAATAACGAATAATTCAAATAGAAGAACAATGACACATAATACTATTGGACTGTTGCTAAAAATGGGAGAGAGTATGTCCCAAAATATAGATAATTATTTTTTTTTTTATTACGTAGACAGTCGTGACTGTCCTTTTATTTTGTTCATTAGTGGAAAATCCCAAAGAAGTTTATGAATCACATTAGTTAAATCATGACAACATACGTCGCTTATTCTGATACATCGACGTCAATGACCTTAGATGTCAGGATGCCAGAAAACCTCAAATCAATCAATCAATCTTTCTGAAAAAGTTGCTATATCTAAATTTCCTGAAGACCTTTACAATTATAATCATATTTAATGATAACAATGGCTCAACATTTACTAAAATCAAAATAAATACACGACTAAACAAAATTTGAACACATAATAAGCATTTGCCAATGGTTATAATGCAATCATCATCATCATCTCCTCCTAGGACTATTGACGCAAAGGGCCTCGGTTAGATTTTGCCTGTCGTCTCTACCTAGGGCTTTTAATTCAATACTTCTCCTTTCATCATCTCTTACTTCACGACTCTCCATACTCCTCAGCCAAGTAGGTCTGGGTCTTCCATTTCTTCTAATGCAATGGGTTTTAGGATAATAATATATATGATAAGAGCTTACTTGGTGCCCCATTGCATCATCAAAGTTCACCAATTATTTTAAGATATCCTGAATCTTATTTGTGTTCTCTTTTAATAAACACAAAATGAAGTATAGTGCTGATTAGTACCAGTTTAAAACAGCTATATCAAACTGCATAAAAATCATTTATATCTTAAATTATATGAATTGGCTCACGATTGGTAGCAGAATGGATATCAGTATAGAGGTTTGAAAAAACAAAGTATCATATTACAGCAAAAATAAACTTTAAAGTAAGGGTATGTGAGCAGTGAAGAAGTGTGTTAGAAATGAAATACGGATAAAATGCTGTTATAAAGTATCAAAGATCATTTATTATATGAAAGAAAATAAATGTCAGTAATATTAGTATAAGTACATAGATAATCTCAGGGGACTGATCAATAAAAGTTTTTCATCTGGAGTCCTTTTCACTCTGAATTATATTTACGTTTCAATAAGAGAAAATCGTCTTCATTAGGCTTTTAGACAAAACTCAAACAAAACAAAATTTAAGGGTAATAACCAATTTCAATGATAGCCAAAAATATCTTTTGAGAAAATTGTATTTATTTTCCTTATTTCCTTTCATCAGAGCACTTCGTTGCATGTAAAATAATTGACTTCATAACACCAAAAAAGAAAAAGGTTCTTAGTCTTTCTTCATCTTTCTACACTTAAGAATTTGCATTACCAAACGGTAAATATCTGGCAACATTTATTACAGGATTTTTACCGTTTTAAAAACGGATATATTGACGTTAAAGGAGTAATATTACTGGCAACAACCCGTAAAAGATAATAACAAAGTAAGGTCAAATTACTGTCGCCTGTGTTTCTCTAAAATACGGTTGAGAGCAGTATATTTTTACGGATGAATTCGGATTAAAATTGCGATTTTTCATAACAGTGTAGTTTCTCCCGGAAAAAAATTTAATTAGGAAATTGCTTCCTGGGAGAAAAAAAAAACAACAATCAAATGTATAATAATGCTTAAAAGGACATCAAGTCAATTAGGAGGAGAGCAGGTGCTATAAGAATAGTAAATCAGGAAGATTAAGATTTTTGTTTATCCATACTACAAGGATTCATTTCCTTTGATAATTTTTTCCCTTCACTGCATGTGTACTTCTTATAAATCGTAAAACCTTTGAAGTATATCAACCATATAATTCATTCGCTTCGCTACAGATATAAAACATTCTTAATAATTCTAGTTTTAATCGTTTCTAGAAAATGTTTCTTTTGTAAATGCAAATCCAGTTTATTCTCTTTTCCTTTTCAATTATTTTTAAAGCTATATCATATTGATTAGATAAAAAGCATATATTATGCTGCTTACAAGTAAAATGGAGGATGGTTTTCATTCTAATAATGATATAACAATGATACTGCGTTTTCTTGTGCATCAAGCAATAATTTGACGGAATGTGAAAATGCAACATGTAAAAAAAATAAACTATAGCACAAAGTGTAGTATAACTTGATAAAGTAGTATGGAACCTTTTTATGAAAATAAATACAGGCCATTCACTATGTATCGAATAAGAATAAATTTGGGTTTTCAGGAAAATTACGTTGAAAGTATAAAATAATAATGCATGCTGTGTATCATAATGGCAATAATAATATAATAAAGACTAATCTTGATAAGTGTAAAGTCGAACTTTTAATGTGTTAAGTCGAAATTTCAATGGGTTAACTAGAAATATGATCATAGTAGAGGAGTATTATCAGAGGTATTTTCAGATGTATGAGAAATGGTCAGCAAACGTGATTACCAACTTAGTTCAATTTAGTTTTGAAGGTTTTTTATGTTTCATGCACAGGTAATTAGCCAGTCATCAATGTTTGATTGTGCAAATGTGCGAAAATTTCTCGAAATTTGAATGATTACATAAAAACTGCGTGCACGCACACATACATACAAACACACGCACACAAAAAACACATACTGATATATATATATATATATATATATATATATATATATATATATATATATATATATATATATATAGTATATATATATATATAATATATTATATATATATATATATATATATATAAATATATATATATATATATATATATATATATATATATATATATATATAATGTATATACAGTATATATGTATATATATATATATATATATATATATATATATATATATATATACATATATATATATATATATACATATATACATATATATATGTATATATATATATATATATATATATATATATATATATATATATATATATATACAGGAAATTAGCCAGTCATCAATGTTTGATTGTGCAAATGTGCGAAAATTCCTCGAAATTTGAATGATTACATAAAAACTGCTTGCACGCACACATACATGCAAACATTACGCACACACAAAAACACATACTGATATATATAATATATATATATATATATATATATATATATATATATAATATATATATTATATATACGTGTGTGTGTGTAGAGAGAGAGAGAGAGAGAGAGAGAGAGGAGAGAGAGAGAGAGAGAGAGATGAGAGAGAGGAGAGAGAGAGATATTAATCTACAGAGATTGATATATGTCTGCTCAGTTGTTAAGGCAAAAATGTTTTATTGAAGACATCCTCTGCCAAGTGTTTTATTGCTCTCACCTTTTTACCTGAGGAAGTGTGTGAGTGTCGTGGGGAAAATGGCCCAATGTTTTCCTTGGGAGACTCATTAAGCGTCTTTTATAGGGACCCCATTGATCGTTTCCTCGAGCGGCTTAGTGCAACAGAAATCAGCTTTAGCTCGCTTTTATTTCCCCTTGAAGCCTTCATTGCAACGGCCTCTCCTAAACTTATCATTGGGATTTGTCCTGAGTTTGCGATTCTTTCTTTTGTTTTGTGGTATGATTGGTTTCATAATCTATTATTTCCATTGACTGGTTTTAATAAGAAATACAGGTTTAATTACTGACAAAGAAGTTCTTTTCTCATCGCCTGAAATTAAAACGAATGCTAAAAATTTACAATAGACTAATTTTTCTTACATAAAGGGGAATTAAATGTATAGCTGTAACCAAATGAATTAAGTTTACAATTAGATCATCATATTTATTAAGTAGTTCATATATTATTGTATAGTAAATTATAATATAGTTAGTTATAAAAAAAAGATAATGAAAAATATTGTCCTTTTATACGATATATTTATATCTTCACTTATGCCTTAGATATAAAAGCAGTGGTTTTCCAAAATGTTCTTTTCATAAGAAAATCCATACTTTTTTTTCGAGTTCTACTACATACCCTTCTCTGGCCGAATGAAACAGTTAGTGATCCCTCTATAGCTTTCAAAGTTCTCCGTGTTTCACTTGCCATACTCAAGTTTTATAAAAAATCTCTCATGATTTTACCAATTACGTAAACACTCTTTTCTGTATAAGATTCATTTATTTACATACATCGTTGAATATGATATTGAGAGTCACCGTTTGCCTAAGCTTATGTCAGTTGATCTACCCTCTTAAACTATTTCTAAATTACTTCAAATAAAACTAAAGTTACTATTGAATAACTAACTTTCCTTGTGTATACTAATGTTTCTATTCCTTGATTGTAGCAATAAAAACAGTTATAGATAACTGTTCCCCAGATAAAATATGTATTTTTTTCATGATATTTTATAGCTAATATTTCTAATGTATTTTCTCGTAATTTATACGTATTATTGATTATTCTAAAGTAACAGTTTTCACGTAAATATATTACATTATTTTTAAAATGTAGGAATTTTACTGAATAATTTTCGAGAAAAAGTAAGGCAATATATTACACTTTCATATAAAAAACATTCAATCTTATTTCTTTTTTATTTGTCCCTATATCATAAATTTTGAATGTTTTAATTAAAGGATAGTATTGTAAATGTACATATTGGTATATTACACATATTACAAAACCTTTCTTATGTGGTGATATTTTACGATAAAGAAGCATTAGGCTTCCGTTATTTATGTTATGACCTCAAAACTGTTAGTAAGAAACACATTCAATTTACAGTTATAAATTACAAAGACTATTACATGGGAACCAGCATTACCCAACAACGGAACCAATATAGCGAAACGTACAATTTTTTAGAAGGAATTGGGTCCAATTTTGTCAGTATCTGAAACTAAAAGACATATCCATTATAATAGTTTTCCGAACTCTACGTAGTTTCATAATGTTATCACATATATTTCTATCTATCTATCTATCTATATATATATATATATATATATATATATATATATATATATATATATATATATATATGTGTA
>NC_090726.1:2141665-2149001 GCF_036898095.1 Palaemon carinicauda
TATATATATATATATATATACATATATATATATATATATATATATGTGTGTGTGTGTGTGTATATATATATGCATATATATATATATATATATATATATATATATATATATATATATATATATATATATATATATATATAACGGATTTTGAGCGAAGCGAAAAATCTATTATTGGGTGAGATGGCCATGTCGTCCTGATGGAAGTTCCTATAGGGTAGCTTCCTAGGGTATATTACAACTACGGCGATATTCCCAGAGAATTTACCTTAAGGTACCAGAATTCTAACTCCTGGAGCGAGTATCCCTCGTGAAAGGGATATCGCGACATATCAGAGGACGTATTCTTGACACGCCACATGGCAATCTGCATCCCGAACAGAGATTTCGTCTCGCAGGGGGCAAATGGAAAGAAATGAATTCGGGAAAGAAAAAGGGGGAGCCGCTCCCAAGGCTCCCTATCTCCCGATTCGTAAGCGTGCCTGGCGCCAATCCTGGCGCCATCTGTATTCCTTGGAGCGTACACGAGGTGCTACAGATACTGTATGTAGGGAGGGGTCCTACGGCCCTTTCTTAGAAAGGCAAGGGCGGGTCCATCAGGACGACATGGCCATCTCACTCAAAAATAGATTTTTCGCTTCGCTCAAAATCCGTTTTTTGGGCTCAAGCCATGTCGTCCTGATGGAAGTATACCAGAGCATTACTGTATCTGTGGATTCTCAGAACGTGCCGTACTCCCCGGATGTAATTTTTCCCGGTCGACTAGACCTAGAGACCTAAGATGTTACCGTTATACATCTTTTCAACTAACTATAAACCATGTTAGAGCTTCCTGCCCCCTACAGGGAAGAGTCCTACTAGACTCTGGAAAAGTCTCGAAGAGTACATATACCTATGTATGAATACCAGGCAAGCTAATATAGTGGTCTCGCCCTATATTAAGTAAAGCATAGTTTGTAAAGAATCACTGCGTCAATATATAATATCGATCAGTTCTCCGCGCAATACTTGTATTGGACAAAGGTTTTATATCCGCATAGGAGGAAAACCAATGTAACATAGCTTGCATACAGGAACAATTCTATTAGAATTATCCCAAATAAGGTACATAGAATGAATGCTCAATTATACCAATTAATTGACACAGGTGAAGGAGACGCAAGGTTCTCAAGAACCAGTTTATTGACAGGCAATAAATAGACAGGTTAACCACAATTATATATATATATATATATATATATATATATATATATATATATATATATATATATATATATATATATACATAAGAAGAGGATAACCCAAAACTTTAAGCATAAGTATGATAGTAAACAGAACTTGTTTGTCTGAAAGAAAAAACATTAAATGCCACTTTTAAGATACCGAGGTATCAAAGTCATAAAAGTCTGTATTACAAATCAATGACATTAGCGTTAGAAATGCTCGGCACACATGTCTGCACTTATGCTAGGTTCACCTTTGGAAATGGAACAGTCTACATGGGCAACACAGTGCCCTCACTTAGTTTGTAGTACAGTATGTAACTACACACTCACCCTGGAATTAATCGTCCCAATTAAGACCACTATTCCTCGCAGAGTTAAACAGAAGGGTTAACACCGCGACCCACTGCTACCACAGATCTCTTTAGTTCCTCTACTTGCTTCGCATAGTGGCGAAAGAACACTCTGGAAGACTTCCAGCCAGTGTATGAACGGAGATGTTCAAAATCCATACAATTAAAGAAATTTAAGGATGAGGCAACTTTCCTCAGATCGTGACCTGCGGGTGTACTGTCAGGATCCGCTCTGCGAATAAAATATGTGATTTTCGCTCTGAGTTGATTCAGAGATAAATTTGAGCCTGATGTTTCTCCCCTGAATAGTTGACCACCCTTGAAGTCTGAAGTTCTATGAAGATAGACCTTTAGGCATTCTACTGGACATAGAGATGCATCTTCTTTCAGAGGGCAGATTCTCCAGGGACCCCACCTGTTGGTGGGTAACTCATTCTTGGCGAGAAACGTAGGATCCGGAAACAGGTTCAGTTCTCCCCCATCCAGGAACTGAACACGACCTGCCTCTCTCGAGAGGGCTACAATCTCACTAACCCTGGCCCCGGACGCGAGTGCAAATAGGAAAATAACTTTTTGTGTCAAATCCTTTAACGCACACTCTTCATTGCTCAACAGAGAAGCGAAATGAAGAACTTGTCTAAAGACCATGAAATGGGCTTTGGAGGTGCTGAAGGTCTGAGCCTAGCGCAGGCTTTCGGGACTTTATTAAAGATCTCGTTACCTAGGTCGACCTGGAAGGCATATAGAATGGGTCTTGTCAAAGCAGACTTACACGCTGAAATCGTGTTAGCTGCCAATCCTTGACCATGGAGGTGGAGAAGAAAGATAAGCAGAAGTCTGTCAAGATCTCCTGCGGATTCTTCGCCTTGACAAAAGGTCACCCATTTTCTCCAAGATGACTCATATTGCCTTCTAGTAGATTTGCACTTATATTCCTCAAGGAAGTCTATGCTGGCTTTCGAAATCCCGAAACGCTTTCTCACCGCTTGGGAGAGAAAATCATGAGCTGCAGGGTCCGGGTTTTCTGTAATGAAGCGCAGACAGTTGACTTCTGGACTCGCTGGGTCAGAACTGGATCTGGTAGCGGTACAAACTTCAGCTACAGTTCCAATGCCAGGAGGAACCACACGCTGTTCGGCCACTTGTAGGCCACTATTGCCGCTACCCCTTGAAGGATCTCAGTTTGTTGAGGACCCTCAATAGAAGGTTGTGAGGAGGGAACAGATAAATCTTGGACCATCTGTTCCAGTCGAGGGACATCGCGTCCACTGCTTCCGCTAAGGGGTCCTCGTACGGGGCACGTACAGGGGCAACTTCTTGTTGTCTTTCGTCGCAAAGAGGTCTATCTGCAGTTCTGGGACTTGATTCAGAATGAAGGAGAATGATCCTGCGTCTAAGGACCATTCCGACTCTATCGGTGTGAACCTGGATAGAGCGTTCGCTGTCACATTGCGGACTCCTTGAAGGTGAACTGCCGACAGGTACCACTTCTTCTTTTCCGCCAATCGGAAGATGGCCAACATCACCTGGTTGAGAGGTGGTGACCTCGATCCTTGTCGATTCAAGTATCTCACAACTACCTCGCTGTCCATCACCAACCTTATGTGGATCGAGTGACGCGGGGAGACTTTCTTTAAGGTAAGGAGCACTGCCATAGCTTCTAGAAAGTTTTATGTGAAAGGTCTTGAATAGCTTGGACCAAGTCCCCTGGACTTTTTTCCGATGAGAGTGACCTCCCCATCCCTCCTTCGAGGCGTCTGAGTGAATCGTCACCGACGGGGGAGGTGGCTGAAGATGAACCGACTTCTTTAGATGTCTGGCTTGGGACCAAGGCCTGAGAAGAGTACTTGGCCGAAGCGGCTGGTCTTCTCAGATCTCTTCGCGCGTTTGATGCATAACTTCTCCAAACTCCGGTTGCATCCTTTAGCTGTGCTCTTAGCACTGGGTCTGTCACCGAAGCAAACTGGAGAGAGCCCAGTACCCTCTCCTGTTCGCGTCTTGATATCCTTTCGGAATCTAGAAGTCTCTTGACAGAACCCGCTATCTCCTTCCTTTTCTTCGCCGGGATGGAAAAACGGTGTGACAAAAGGTCCCAGCGGATTCCCAGCCACTGGAACTTTTGAGATGGAGAAAGTCGAGACTTTTTTCTGTTGATCTTGAAGCCTAGGTACTCTAGGAACTGGATCACTTGACTGGAAGCTTGCAAGCATTCTGTCTCGGATGCTGCCCACAC
This sequence comes from Palaemon carinicauda, assembly GCF_036898095.1. Classification (NCBI taxonomy): domain Eukaryota; kingdom Metazoa; phylum Arthropoda; class Malacostraca; order Decapoda; family Palaemonidae; genus Palaemon; species Palaemon carinicauda. The sequence continues at coordinate 2,145,472 of NC_090726.1, forward strand.
CAACCAGTCGTCCAGGTAGGCTACTACCTGAATTCCCTTTAGGCGTAATTGTTTGAGAGCTACGCTCGCAAGCTTCGTAAAAATCCTTGGGGCTATGTTTAGCCCGAATGGCATGGCTCCGAAGGTGTATAGTCTTCGTTGTAGCCTGAACCCTAGGTAGGGGGAGAGTCGATGGCTGATTGGAATGTGCCAGTAGGCGTCTGACAAGTCTATAGAGACGGAATATGCCCTCTTGGGCAGTAAGGTCCTTATGTGTTGCAGTGTTAGCATCTTGAATTTGCAATTCACTATGAACTTGTTGAGTGGCGACAAGTCCAGAATGACTCTGAGCTTTTCCGAGTCTTTCTTGGGAACACAAAACAGCCTCCCTTAGAAATTGATGGGCTTCACCCTTCGGATCACCTTTTTTCTCCAACAGTTCTTGAACGTACTCCTCCATAACGGGGGTGGAGTGTTGGAAAAACCGAAGGCACGGGGGTGGAGTGCTGTACCAGCTCCAGCCCAGTCCATTCTTGAGTAGGCTGTGGGCCCAGGGATCGAAGGTCCACCGATCCCGAAATTTCAGAAATCTCCCTCCTACCGGTATCATCTCACTTGGACTGTCGTCCTGAGGTCTTGCCTTCCTGACCACGACCACCCCTGAATCCCCTTCCCCTTGAGGGGCGTCTAGACGAGCCTCTGGCTGCTCCTCTAGGCTTTGCTCGAAAGGAAGTAGACTGCCCTTCGAACGCTGGGGTGAATGCCGTGGACTGTGTCGACACGGCCTGGGGTACCCACTGAAAAGTGGTCGGGGTTTGTGCCACGATCTGGGGCACTGGGGGCAATGGCAATTGCAGTTGCTGTTGCTGTCTAACAGGCTTGGCTGGCCGAGACGGTAGCCTAGTCCTCATAGTCTTCCTCTTTGGTTGAGTACCCTCATCCGGGGAAGACTTTCTTTTGATAGCCAGGCCCCACTTCAGGAGAAGGTTTCTATTCTCCAAGGCGGCCTTATCAACAACTTCTTTGACCAAGTCGGTAGGGAAAAGGTCTTTTCCCCAAATGTTGGAGGAGATTAGTTTCCTTGGCTCGTGCCTCACCGTAGCCGAGGTGAACACGAACTCCCTACAAGCTCTCCTTGCCTTGACGAAGCCATAAAGGTCCTTCGTCACTGTGGCCAGATGAGTCTTGGCCACCACCATGAACATTTCATGGACCTTGGAGTCACTTGCCATCGTCTCGAGAGTAGTCTGAAGAGACATTGAGGCAGCCAGTCTTTCTTTTGTCTCGAACTCTCTTCGCAAAAGAAAGTCAGACAGCTTAGGGAGGTCCTCGCCGAACTGACGTCCGGCAATATCAGCCTCAAACTTTCCAACTGAGAACGTAAGATGGACGTCCTTCCAGTCTTTGTGGTCCATAGGCAGGGCCAGCGACAAGGGTTTACACTCCTCTAGGGAGGGGCAAGGCTTGCCGGCCTCGACTGCTTTTAGTACAGCCGCAAACCCTTTCTGTAAAAAGGGGAAGGCTCTAATAGGCGAGGACACAAAGGAAGGGAGCTTCCTGCTCAATGCGGCTACCTTTGAGTTAGAGAAGCCCCTCTCTTTCATCGAGGATGAAAGTAGAGCTTGAGCCTTAGCATGGTCCATCACTATGACCTCCTTCGGCTCTGTCTCCTCCTTTGAAGCTGGTTCCTTCCTCAGCCGGACATAACAGTCCGGATATGATGCCTTGCTGGGCCAGAATTCCACCTTCTCCAGGGGAACTGAGCCCAGCTTATCCGAGATGACGATCTTTCCAGTCATCATCGGCATGTGCTCAGCATACCTCCATGGGTTAGCATCTGAGCACAAGGGAAGGTCTTTCACATTGAGCTTTTTCTGGGGCCCATGTGATTCTGCAAGGCACTGCATTCGCAGTTCCATTGCAGCCGCCTTCTCCTGATTCTCCTTCTGCATTTGTTGGATCATTCCAACAATAGAAGAGAGGGCCTGTCCCAGCTCTACTGGGAGACCGGCCGATGTTGAGGGAATAGGCTCCGGAATCTGAACCGGAGTAGCCGACACCTCGTCGACCTCTTCCTCTACAACGTCTGGGGCTTGAACTTCATCCTGGGCTTCTGCCAGGAGGTCTTCCTCCAGACGCTCGTCCACATCAGACATCCTGTCATCTAACTGGATGTCTTGCATCGCGACTGCGACTTCAGCATCCACCTGGATCTGAACTTGGGGGATCTCCTCTTGAGGCTGGGGAATCACTGCATCAGCTGATGCCTTAGGGAAAAGATACGTCCTCATCTTCTCACTTGGAAGATAAGGGCCAGAAGTGTTCTTTTGGAAGCCCCTTACCTAGGTACGAAGCTTCTTCCTAGCTATATCCCTTGATTCCGCCGTCCTAGGGGAATCAAAGGCCTCAGTAATCAGGTTAGTGCACATAGTACATACCTGAGGGTCCCAATACGGAGATCATCCTTGGAGACAGCGCATGCTGCGTGTCTCCTACAAAACTCATGTCCGCAGAGGTTCTTGCTGCGGACGTTGCAGAAAGCACTTCCGCACTTCGGAGGGTCCTTCTGTAAAGAGAAGAAATTCCCATGAGTATCAAGTGAACTATGTATCACTGGATATGCATAGTATAGCATAACAATTCAGAAAGGAAAGACACACACTTGTGTTTCCCTCACAACCCATTGTTGCAGCCTTCCAGATAATAAAATCAAATGGTTAATCTCTTCTAGAGTAACCAATACAAAGTTTCCAGAGGAAACAGGTGGAGCTCACACCTAAGCAATGATTTTAAAATCCTGGATAATAGACAGGAAAGAACTCACTTTCCTATCTGTAGGGCAACAGCAAAGGACTGTGCAAGAAAACACAAAAGTGATAGAACACACAGTGCTGTACCAAAAGCCATACTATAGTTTTCCTCTTACTGTATATGTTATACTGAAGAATACTCGTACAGTATAGGAGGATACGTGCCGGCCGGCACCTGCCGGCCGGCACACACCATAACTAGCTTTAAAGTATACTACTTAACAGCTATAAGGCGGCAGAACTCTGGTTCAAATGCTTGTGCCGGTCGGCAGCAATTGCCGGCCGGCAACAGCCAATGTCGGCCGGCAATGGCTGCCGGCCGGCAACTACACAAGGTAGTACCCAGCTGCTGGCCACACTCTTGGTGACCGGCAGACAAGGGCTGACATTAGCCGGCCGGCAAAGGTACAGGACCGATGCCAGCCGGCAGCAAAAGAACCAGAGGACTACACCTGCCCGGCTGCCGGCCTCATAGGCCGGCACCCGGGTCGGGTACAGCACTAGAAGAAAAATAGGATGGATGCCGGGATAAGAGTGTACACTACCTCCAAACCCGGCAATCCGAAAGAGTGCATATAAGGAAGGGGAGAATCTAATTCAGGCTTCCTGGCCAATGCCGTCTGGCTCTACAGGCAGGCATGGATGAGGGACCAAGGGAGGTCCGGGCAGCACTCAAAACATAAGACCCCTGCCGGCCGGCAGGGGGCTGAGTCAATTCCACATCCTAACCTATACTAGATC
>NC_090726.1:2174501-2182001 GCF_036898095.1 Palaemon carinicauda
TTTTTTGTGGTGGTCTCGCATTACCTTCCTTTCTTAAATCTATGTTTTCTACAATCATCGAATTATAGCTTAGAAATACCCTTCTCCTGTTGAGATACGATATGCCTGATATCTATTATCATTGGGAGTCCGATGATGTCAACAATAAAACATATGCACTCATACGCACACACTTTTATATATATATATATATATATATATATATATATATATAAATATGTGTATATATATATATATGTATATATATATGTATATATATATATATATATATATATATATATATATATATATATATATATATAATATATATATATATACTACATATATATATACTTCCACCAAGTAAAAAATGTATATAAAAATAAAATCAAAGATATGAAATCCATGTCGTTAGCGTGGGCTGACGGCAAAGCTGCACTCGTAATTGCAGAGAAGGAATTTTCAAATTAATGCAACACAGTAAAAGAGACATTGTTTCATAACTTTCACATAAAAGTTTTGACGTGAAATTCTTAAACAATTATGAGAAACTAACTTTTACCAAGGGGAAATATATTTGTCCTTGCTCACAAATACAGTTGAAAACTCCCACTTTTATTCGGAGGCATTGTTGGAAATCACTGTTGCGTTCAAACACTAGTATATGGATTTTAAAACAATATAATTATAAGATACATGAATGGAGGTATATTTGATTTGCCAATAAAAATAAAATCTTTTGATTAAACGTAGGAAAACCCAAGGAGCTATAAGAATTGTTTTCTCTCTCTCTCTCTCTCTCTCTCTCTCTCTCTCTCTCTCTCTCTCTCTCTCTCTCTCTCTCTCTCTCTCTCTCTCTCTCTAAAGTTGTATCAAACCAAAAACCTTAAATAATAAGTTGTGGCGTTTGAGTGAATATATAGATTTGTTCAAAGGACTGATACAGAAGAGAAAATATCCCTCTAAGAGGAGTGATGCTTAAATAATGAAAAATTTTATATTTTCAGGAGGTTGTTTCATGTCAAAATCTAGTTTTTTAAGAGTTTTAATAAATAAGTAAAAAAACTATTTACAGAAAAAAAGAAGTTTCATGATAAAATTACAGGATTATTGGACTAATGGATCTAGGAAATAAAGTAGGAGTAGAAGCCTCTTTGATAGAAAACCACAAAAACTTTGCGAGAAACAAAGCAGAAGTTCCCAGACCACTTAATCAAAGTGGCTCTACTAAAAGGAATGGTGACCATTGTACGTATTTACATCAACACAGTGGTATCAGAGTTGTAACGGCTCTCTCGCGTTATCGATCCTATCCCATATCCTTCTAGACAAGGTTAACTCTATTCGGGGAAGGAAACTCTATTCGGGGAAGGAGAGCCGTGATTGTATTTAAACACATCCCTGTTACATACATGATATCTTTCGGGATATTCGCTCAGGGGGTAGTAACCCCGTGATACCTCTACAGGTATATCACTCGCAGAAATATCCATCAGGATAACATGGCTATCTCACCCTAAAACAGATTTTTCTATGTCACAATCCCATTTTTTTTCTCATTTCAACAATCGTTCACTTTAGACATGCGGGATGAATGAGCAAACTAAAGTATACATCCTGAAGGGAGTCTAGTCCTTAATTAATGTAGTAGTAAGTAAAGTGATGGGTACATGATTATAAGGAATAGGTATTGTTTAACTGATTGGGAAATGGTAAAACAGTTCAGTAAAACTATGTCATACTATGGAAGGGACGCTTCAGAATAAATGCGCAGTTGATCAGGATTTGGTGATATACCATCACGTGTGAGGCCTTTCTAATTAGGGTAAAATATTCTAAAATGTTATTTAGAAAAATAATTACTTATTTATTTAAATGAAATGTAAAGGTGGCAGAGGTAAAAGTAACAATAGTAAATTCATATTACTCCTTGCACATCATATATAAGACTCTACGTCAGTCATGTAAATAGCATTCCTCAATAGACTATACCATGTCTTTTGTTTTTTATCTTCTTATATCCATTCCCATATATAGTAAAGAGCAAGTGTCTGGCTACATAAGTACATATGTGTTTGTTCTCGGTCACGTTGAGCAGCATTGTCAGACATAAATCATACAGTCTCTCCCGGGACTCCCCGTCCCTTGGACTAAGGGGAGAGTGTGTAATCACACCCTGGTGAGAGGGAGTACCCCAAACCGTACACTCAGAAACCACAACTACCGTGTTGTAGTTAGGAAAGGGGAGAGGGTGAGAAGGTTTGAAGCCGTATGTGTGTTTGTTCGTGCGTATGTACATCTATCTAGATATTTAGCAGTCATTTTGATGGGTCATGTATACTAGTATCAGTATAATCCATCCAAACACTTGGTATCCCTTTCACTTCTCAGAGTATCAAAGGTACTATACTCTTCAAGGAACATAACTGCCTTATCCATCCTTACCTGAGTTCAGGTTATTTTTCAAGAAGATGGAGAAGACAGAGAGAGAGAGAGAGAGAGAGAGAGAGAGAGAGAGAGAGAGAGAGAGAGAGAGTGAGAGAGTTTACACACACACGCATGCTCAAACTCATACATACAGATACGTGCCAGCCATGTCCATTAAATAGATGAAGGTTTTATTGATTTTAGGTATAATAAATATTTATATACTTTCTGGATAGGTAATCCGTCATAATAAGTATATTTCATGACATTTCATAACCCTTTCATACTCTTTATAGGTGATTACTGTAACCCACATTCAACCAAGTAGGGATAACAGAATTACTTTTAACATTAATACCTCAATCCACTCGTTTTATGTTCCTTTAACCTGATTTGACTTTCAATTACTGCAGAGATGACTCATAAGACGCCAGTAATTATGTAACAATGTTGTTTAACACGCCGGCAATGATTATTAAGCGACCAACTTGTATCCTTCGTTACTTGGCGCAGTCGTTAAGGTAGCAAACGTTGGTGCTGGTAATGGCAGAGAGGCAGACCATGACACTGATAAGTATGCGGATATAATCTTCACGAGGGAGACGTTAATAAGGATGGATATAACCATGGTGATAGCAAGCGTGTTTACGATAGGTAATATATTTATGATCATAAGATGCAAATGTTATTACGAGGATTACGGCAGAAATTGCATCGTTAAAGGCAGGGATAATAATAATAGGGAACACATCTAAATATAGTAAAGAAGGAAGCTTTCTAGCTGTGTTGCTCAGCTTTTCTTCTGTGCTATTGTAATTTTTTTTTTTTTTTTTTGCATAAAAATATTTTTTTACTATTTTCCTAACAAGAGTAAACTCAAGTATATATATATATATATATATATATATATATATATATATATATATATGTGTGTGTGTGTGTGTATATGTATGAATATATATATATATATATATATATATATATATATATATATATATATATATATATATATATATGTATATATATATATATATATATATATATGTATGTCTGTAAATGCATTTTTCCTACTGTTATATATATATATATATATATATATATATATATATATATATATATATATATATATATATATATATATATATATATATATATATATATATATCTGTATATCCAATAGATGTACACACAAAATACAGTCAACCAAACAGAGTCGGGTTTGATAGCAAGATAAGGTTATGCACCGAAGGGGCACGCCTAGTAAAAACGGCCTAGTATGTAAGACTGAAGGCCTAACGCGAATTCATTTTGCGAATATACAATCAGGGACATCTTAGGAAGTTTTATATGCAATAACCCGAATCGAAGCTGCCGTCTCTGGTCCATTCAATTTCTACATAAAATCTGTTTTTTGAAGCTGCGCTTCCCCAGGATGGGACTATCTCATTCCATACGTCTTGGTTGATACAGTTGTTTTACGATCGTCTTCAGCACGCTCGTGATGTATACATTTTTTTCTAGCCTTTTATTTGTTTCTATTCTTTGTGTTATTTTGGATCCACTTTTTTAACTGCTATGTTTAATTTTCTCAACAAGTTTTGTATGGAATATATCTCAGCAATCTGTAGGGAAATATGAATAACTACATTCAGTGTTGAATATAAAACACTTCTTTTGATTTTATTAAAACATATGATTTTAAATATAATGCTCGTTGCCTTAATTGAAATAACAATTTTCCTGTGCATCATAAGATTTAATTGATAGATATTAATTTATTTTAAAAAATCTGTTAATCATTGAAGGTGACATATTTAAAACATTATGTTCTTCCTCTCAAAAGATCATCATAATTAACATCTTGCGGTAAGCTTTTTGACGCTTTCCGAGTATCAACTTCATTTCTGATCTTTGTACGAATGTTTTAACATTACGTCATAGGTTTTACGTTTATACTGTGAAACTACATATAGAAGATTTCTCTCTGTAATTCTCATCTGGATATATATTGGCTAGTTTTCGTAACCATGTAGGTTCAGTTTTTTCTACTGTGAAAGTTTTTAGTATCGCATTAGGTAGTTGAAAAATTAGATATTTTATTCACTGTAGTTCTATGGCTATATATTTTCCTCCTCAGTACATTTTAATATGTTCGCCTAGCATTCGTATGACAACAAATCGATCTCATCCTGGGATCCTGAGTTTAAGCTGTTAACGGGGAGGCCACTGCTGTGGTTGGGCACCAAAGTGGGGTATTGGGTTTGCCTGGTTGACATTCTGATGAAACTAGAACTATAACCAGACACTTATAACCTTTAATCTCTAGGTACTAATCTTATATCTACCTTGCATGTGTTATATAATACTTTGTATTTTGATATTGTATTCAAATTTATATATCATTTATATGTTTCTCTATATTTCAACAGAACTTTGGATAGAACGATGCCTTTATAATATATTTTTGGGGGCTGTAAAAGTTTTTAACCTTTAATCAGCTTTCATTACAACCATACAGCTTTATAATTTAATATAAAAGATTTACCGTGTTTCTATACAATTATTGACTTGGGAATTATAGTCATTTATAATATTCCTACAAATATATGTTTAAGATAATGTAGGCTCTCAGATTGTTCCAAATACCAAGGCATTGAAAGCTCAGTTCTTTTCATATTCATAGGATTAATCTTATTTTATATCAAGTAACCTATATAAACTTCCCATGCGTTGAAAGTGAGTAACAATTTCATATTAAAAGGTAAAATATAAAAAGATATGTCCAATCACACTAATATTTTCGAAACCAGACGTATCTATTAGAAATAAATTACTCCCACGTTCTTCTTGCAGGTGAATTTGTTTGGTGCCTTACCATAATGTAATGAAGCATTACGGTTACATGGAGGAAGGATACATAGTTTAGTAAATTGTAGGAGCCGAATTTCACTGCAGCTGCGAATAGGTTTTCTCGAAAATGCACGTTGTATTCATATCCAGAGCAACTATAACTTTCTTAAACATATTATGTATATATACAGTATATATATATATATATATATATATATATATATATATATATTATATATATAATATATATATATATATATATATATATATATATATAAAGAGAGAGAGAGAGAGGAGAGAGAGAGAGAGAGAGAGAGAGAGAGAGAGAGGAGAGAGAGAGAGAGGAGAAGAAGAGAGAGAGAGAGAGAAAGATCTTTGTGTGATTACTGTATATTTGTACTGTACATATATATGCATATATACTGTATATTATATATGTATACACGTATGTATATTATTATTATTATTATTATTATTATTATTAGCCAAGGTACAAAGGTACAACCCTTGCTGGAAAAGTAGAATATTATAAGGCCAAAGGCTCAAACATTGAAAAATACCTAGTAAAGAAAGAAAATAAGGCAATAAATACACTAAGTAATTATTGGAAAAGGTTAAAACCAGTAAAAAGATTAATTTGATGATAAGGAAGTTGTTGGGGACTCGATGTGTCCATGACTGTTTGAATTTAAGAAAAACATGGGTTTAAAGATCTTTCATATTTTCTCAATGTTGTCCAATTTAAATAATTGTATCTATCATTTTTTGCGTTTGAAATAAATTGTGATATTTTGGTGATCCCCTCAGGATTGAGGTTGTTATAGTGCTCCATTTGAAAGTATTCGTTTTCTCTATAGAGGACGAAATCTTGACAAATCTATTTTTCGACAAAATCATTCTTGGAGAGAGAAACTCTCAGTATTATGTGGAATCAACATAAATATGGCATAATTTTCAGTAGAAAATGAGTAAAACTTTTTCTGTATATAAGGGGATAAATTGTAAATGGCATACTTCAAACTTTATGAACAACTTCAACTACGTTCAAAGATTTTATATTCTTAAGTAGGCGCCTGGTGGTGCTCTAAAAGGATGTCTCACTGACTCGAGGAGAGAGCAAATTATATTTTTATGGACGATATTGGAAAAAGTTTATTTCACCTTGACACAATGCAACAAAGGATTATAGATGAGGGAGCAGAGGATAGTCCTATTGATTTAACATTTTATTTTTCTTGAATAAATTGTACCTTATTTTCTATAACTCCGTTGTATTATTGGAGATATGGTTTTCATTTTTGGAGCTCTATTGCAAACGAATACTGAATGTAGTTTCAAGAGGTTTACTAAAATACCTTTAAGGTACAAGGTTTAGGATCAGTATAATTTTAGATAACCTTGTAAATTTTACTTGAAACATGTGAACAGTTTTTAATTTGCTGCTTAGGATTACCAAGTAGTTATTGGTGTTTAGAACAAGTTTCAAAGTCAAACTAGGAATAAAACAAGTGTTTTAAGAAAGAGGATTTATTAGATGTTTGATGTATATTCTTCAGACTTCTGCTCTTTCCTTATTGTACTTCGTTGACAATTATTTTCAACGAGTTATTAAGTTTAGGAATCTCTTGGTTTTGATATTGTCATGTATCTTTTTAATAGGCAGTTGTCAAATTATTAGAAGGTACTGCACTACTATTTTTATATACCATTAAAAGAAACCATAATACGCTTATAAAAATACATTAACTCGATTAAATGGAAGCATTAATATTCGAAAATTTTATTAAAATAATTAGTGTTCATAACATTTATATATAAACATATATATATATATATATATATATATATATATATTATATATATATATATATATATATATATATATATGTATATATATATATATATATATATATAAATATATATATATATATATATATATATATATATATATATATTTATATAATATATATATATATATATATATATATATATATATATATATATATATATATATATATATATATATGTATACAAATAGTATTTTCATAACATACGTATGATTATGGTTAGAGTAATATAAGGTATAAATTATTCAGCAAATTACACATTCTAATTCATAAAACACTTATTCAATAAAAAAAAAACAGACATCGAATATTAGAGAACATATAAAACTGAATACCAGATGGAAACTATTATGGAAAGTCGTAGGAGGGGAGTAACTTGCCCTAGTTGTTAGGCTTA
>NC_090726.1:2187001-2199501 GCF_036898095.1 Palaemon carinicauda
CCGGTAAGCTTATATAGTATATATATATATATATATATATATATATATATATATATATATATATATATATATATATATGAATATATAAAAAATAATAATAATAATAAACTCAGAAATCGTATACCATTCATTCAATTATAGATAAGTCAATATATGGCCCTGAACTAAGTAATATGGTATAAAAAACAGTGGGAAAGGCATTAAAGCTAACAGGAATGCTTCCATATCAACATTTCATATCGTCTAAGCTGTCTATAGACCAAAATGTCATAGTACTGGTAAGAAGAATAAACTGCACAAATCTTTGTTGGAACAAACAAGACGAAAAAAGAAAGGATATGGCTTAGTAGGATGATTGAGACTTTGGGTTTTTATGACACATTTGCAGAGTCCTGCAGCAGCCATAAAACCTATGTATAAAGAGATAAGATGTCAAGGAAACCAGAGAGAGAGAGAGAGAGAGAGAGAGAGAGAGAGAGAGAGAGAGAGAGGAGAGAGAGAGAGAGAGAGAGAGAGAGAGAGAGAAAGAGAGAGAGGGGGGGGTTTAAATGAAATGAATATGAAATTATTATATATTTCCTGAAAGTTTCTATTTCCAATCTTCCATTAAGATCAATAACAAATACTTTGGTTTTGTAATTTTTAAGACACAACGTTTCCATTTCAATTAAGTTTTCATAAAAAATTAGAAAGGAATATCCAAAACATTAACTGAAAACTCTTCTCTATATTCTAAATTCATTTAAGATACCTACACGTATACGTACATCATATATAAGCATATAAATACATTTATGCACACACAAACACAAACACGCTCACATAACCGTACAGACGCATATACATTATCATCATCATCATCTCCTCCTACGTTTATTGACACGAAGGGCTTCATTAGACTTCGCCAGTTGTCTCTATCTTGAGCTTTTAAATCAATACTTCTCTATTCATCATCTCCTACTTCACATTGCATAGTCCTCGGCCATGTAGGCCTGTGTCTTCTAACTCTTCTAGTACCTTGTGGAGCCCAGTTAAAAGTTTGGTGAACTAATCTCTTTTGGAGAATGCGAGGAGCATGCCAAAGCCATCTCCATCTACCCCTCACCATGATCTCATCCACGTAGGGCAATCATAAAATCTCTCTTATAGTTTAATTTCTAATCTTATTTCCATTTAAATCCCATTATTCTTGGGAGAGTTATGTTCTCAAAACTACAAAATCTACTAGATATTGTTTCATTGTCATACCACACCACGACTCATGGTCCATATAGTAACACCAATCTCACTAACTGGTATATTGTCTAATTTCCATATGTATTCTCAGACAATCTGATTTCCAAATTTTACTTAACCTAGCCATTGTCTGATTTTCTGTATATATATATTATATATATATATATATATATATATATATATATATATATATATATACAGTATATATATATATATATATATATATATATATATATACATATACTGTATATATATATATATATATATATATTATATATACAGTATATATATATATATATATATATATATATATATATATATATACTGTATATATATATATATATATATATATATATATATACAGTATATTATATATATATATATATATATATATATATATATATATACTATATATATACAGTATATATATATATATATATATATATATATATATATACATATATATATATACATACACACATCTATTGCATATATATCGTGTGTATTTGTGTGTGTGCTTAAGAGAGAGAATGAGATTATTTTCGTTAGCCTTTGTGTTATTCACCTTCATATTCTTACCGATACCCATCTCAAGTGTTTGGCCTCCACAATTTACATACGTTTCGCAATGCACCCCAATATTGCATCACCCTCTGAAATAATATCTGGCTCTATTGTGTCACGGCCCAGAACAGCTTCCAGGTAGGTCTTTCAGTGTAAGTGGAAAGAGATCTTATGAAATAAAACTTACATTATCCTTAGCGTTTTCCAATAGTGGGATAGTTCTTTTCTTAGAGAAAATTTTGTTTCGCACTTGCAGGAAATGAAATTTCTTTTCTTAACATAGTCGAATTGTATTAAACTTCGTTTACATGCATGCATATCTTGGTATCATAAACTAGGTTTGATCTACTAGATGATCCTTTTTATTGATAGAGAATCTGCTCTTGACAATGGAATATACACGTATTAAGAAAACATAAATTTCTATAATTCTTTGCTCTACAAATTTGCTCTAAAAAGTTAGTCAGTATAATTATTATGATAATTATTTATTATAAGATATTTTGAAATATTTTAATCTATTTGTGGTTGCCTTAGCCCTTGCGATAAGTGGTACCCAAGGCTAGACTACACAAGATCCTGCATAGGTTAGGTAACTAAACTGCTGCTAATATAATAACAACAACCAAACATTTGATTATTAGAACTCTAGCACTAACGCATAATATAAGATAACAGCCTGGGAACTAACACGTGGTCCATACTAGATACATAGAACAATATCTTATAGCTTACCTGTATCTTACAGTAGCACTCTAGTAACAACGAGACATGGCACTGGGGAGCGAAGGATAATGTTAGTTGGGAATAGGGATATGTAGCAAACACATATCGCCTATACACAAATCCTTGCTATCTTGAGTGATTAGGAGTTCATGTTGAAGAGGAATAAGTTCCCTGAGTTTATCAAGACAAGGTTAAAAGATAGGAATAGATGAAACGGCCATTACAAAACACTGTGCACGTTATTGCTTGCAAACCGACAACAGCCACTAGCCGAATTCCCCACAAACAAGGACTCCCACTCAAATAAAAAATAGCTTATAAACTAGAAATTTTAGTATCGTTTCTCCTTAATAAAACTGAGACAACAATAAGAATTTTTTTTTAAATGAAATGTTAAGGAATAGTATTGTGTAATGGAATAGTATATAAAATATATATATATATATATATATATATATATATATGAATAAATATATATATATATATATATATATATAATATATATGTATATATATGCATATATATATATATATATATATATATATATATATATATATATACAGTATATATATATATATATATATATATATATATATATATATATAAATATATAATCAGTGTATATATGTATATATATATGTATATAATTTATATATATATATATATATATATATATATATATATATATATATTTATATGTAAATAAATAAATAAATATATATATATATACACACACACACATATATATATAAATATATATATATATATATATATATATATATATATATTTATATATATATATATATATATATATATATATAATATACAGTATATACATATATATACAGTATATACACACACACACACACATATATATATATATATATATATATATATATATATATATATATGTGTGTGTGTGTGTGTGTGTGTGTGTGCGTATGTACTATTCCATTACACTATTCTATTCCTTAACATTTCATTTTAAAAATAATTCTCATTATTGTCTCGGTTTCCAAAGTGTTGTTTCATTGTGGTTATTGTTCAAAATATACTTATATTTCCGAAAATATAAGCATACAAAAGTATCTATTGAAATAATATTTTCAGGATATAATAATTAAAACATTTCCATTGCAGGGGTTATATGTTCGTTTAATGCATTTAGAAAGACCTTTCATTAAATATCAGCTATGAATTTTTTAAGATATTCCATGAAAGAAACAGTTATTTCTTATGATACATAAAAACTGTGATTATGTGAAAATAGGATCAAATATTATTGCAGATTACAGTAAATCTTTATATAGTATCAAAGTTTACAGGTATTATAGTGAACAACTTATAGCGTCATAGTAGTTATGTGCTATATCATTTTGCATAAACGGGATTATTCGTAGTTACTCAAAGCTTATTGAATGATGAGATTGTTATGGATGATATAGGATACGCAAAACCCTAATTTTAAGACATCATTAAATTATACAATGTGGAAGAAGCCAATCTTTCATGATTTGGTTTTGCTTTGTAACGTTTTATGTATAAACAGACAGATACACACACAGACACACAAACACAAACACACACACACACACACACACACACACACATATATATATATATATATATATATATATATATATATATATGCATGTGTGTGTATGTGTGTGTGCGTAGAATCTTACTTATGAGCTTCATCTTAACGGAGTATGTGTGTAAGCATCCGATCCTAGATTTTCCTAAAAATATACCTCATTCATTTTCTGTGATTATTAACTTTCTGCGATATACCCAAATGTCCTCTTAATTCGATACTATGTAAATTGAAATATTGCAATATAAACCTATGAGTGATTAAGAATACTGCGTGAAAGTTTTTAGTGAAATGAGGAATTCATTTCGAAGATTTAATTTTCATCATACAAAATATTATCATTATTCCACATGGTTGTCTTATGGTGGGTTACCTCTGACTGACTGAACTTCCCAGTGACATTACAGTTATTAAAGATAATGAGGCATTATGCCAGAGCGAGCGAACTAACATGACTGGTGTGGTGTAAATAATATATTATTATGGTTATGGGGACGGATTCTAGGCTTATATAGGTTATTATTAGTATAGTGTATAAGTTATTAGTGTCTGAGTATAGGATATGTGAATTTTAAGTATACAGAAATGCAAAGGACTGGGAACACTATGAGGTTGGTAACACTGGTATTTTGGGCGGTGAATTATGCCCTATGGTGTTTTTTTTTTTTTTTCTCTCTTTTTTTTTGTCGGTCTCAAGATTCCATTGACGATGGTTCTACATTGGTTAGCTCATAATAAACTGTTTTCGTTAGTGGTGATTGAAAGCTAAAGCACATTGTGGTGTAAACAGGTGGTGGAAGTGCAGGCTGCCCGTAAATAAGGTCAGATTTCATATATCTTACTGCTGTGTTCGTCCATCGTTTGTTTATGTTTGTCCTGTGGTGTGTTAGGGCTGTGATTATCTTCTGCTCTGGTGTCTTGGCCGATGCTTATGCGTAGTAGCATTAGAGGTGTTATCAATGTTGTCTCATGATGTAAGCTGGAAGTGTGAAGATCTTAAGCTTGTTCAAGGCTGGGAGTGTGATCTTAAGCTTGTTCAACTTAACTGGAGATAATTAAGGTAAGTTCCCAGCTCATTTCATATCTAATCTATAGCAGTACTTTTTCTTAAACATGCGTGTTTTTTATTGTTTGTGTGTATCTGTACATTATGCGTTTATTCGTATCCGAACACATATACACGTGTATATGTTTGAAAACGAGCACGAGAAGGCATGCAGTTTTTACAAATAGGTCAAATTTTCGCCCTTTTTTATGACAATCTATAGATAGATAGGATTCAATAAAAGTAGTAGGTTAGCTAAGGCACTACCACTAACTAAATAGTACCCTACTGCATTGGATCACTCTCTGGATACAACTAATTTTTTTATGCCTAAACATACATCAGACTAAACTAAGAAAAACCGAACAATTACTCTTCACACTATTGGTTAACTATTTCAGTAAGATTATTCAGTTTCTACTTTCCATTTTATAATGTTAGAAGAGACTCTTCAGCTATGGTAAACAGCTCTTCTAGGAGAAGGACACTCCAAAATCAAACATAATCTCTAGTCTCCAGTAGTTGGATAACCTCCGCACCATGGTCTTCCACTGACTTGAGTTGGAGTTCTCTTGCTTGAGAGTACACCCATGCATACTAACCTATATGTTTTCTTATTTCCTTTCCTACCTGTTGGAGCCCTTGGGCTGAAACTATACTTGGGTTGTAGCTTAACTAGTTATAATAAGAATAATAATAATAATAATAATGATAATAATAATGATAATGATAATGATAATGTTTAGGTTAAGGATGATGATGATGATGATGATAATAAATGTCAAATGTCATTATTGAGGTCTTAGGTTAGAATATGAAGTCAATGCAATATTTAATTTTCATTTGCAATTGAACAATTTTTTTTTCTTCAAAATGTTAAACAGCCAATATAATAAATATGAAACAGCAATACCGCCATCGTCAGGTGTTTACCTATAGTTAGGTATATAGGATAAGCGGTCATTATATTATATATGGCTCTAGTTATATAAGAGGAGTTAACTATATCTTGAACATTAAGATTTCCGAAGTTATAAAGAAATATTTATTTATTTCTGTCAGTACATCCTTACCGTTAGCTGATCTGTCGGTAAATTTTAAATCATTCTCTCTCTCTCTCTCTCTCTCTCTCTCTCTCTCTCTCTCTCTCTCTCTCTCTCTCTCTCTCTCTCTCTCTCTCTCGCCAGTAAAATCATTCCTTCTTGAATTCCATTTGATTACGTAGCCCGAGAAGGTTAGTGTTTTGACCGATACCTTTCTGTACATGGCAATCTAACACCTCAGTCTAAGCTCCATTTTTATGATAACATAATACAAATGTATATTTATTCCCAAGTGTTAATTCAAGACAGCATCTTTGATATATCTACTGAGATGTTTGAGTGGTATTAACATGGGAATGGATAGTATTTTGTTAATTTACTTAGTTACCTGCTAATTTCATACAAAACATAAAATTTTCACAATGTTGTGCTTTTTAAGAGATATTGTCCCTGGATAAACATATATTTGACTATTTTCGGTAGTATAATAAATTATTCATTCTTCAAACAATTGCTAGAAATATTTTGAAAGTAAGTGCCTTATGAACCCTTGATAGACAAAGATTTAATACTAGTAAAAAAAATTAACACGGGGATAGATTTTATCAATGTATTTTTTTTATCCTAAGTATATAAAAATGCTCAGATAAACTTCATATTACAAAAAATAATGCAGCAATAATTAGTTAATTAGCTATTTTCAAAATTTAGTTTATTGCATTTTTAGGAAGTGTAACGTCTATATCTTATGTTTCAAATAGTTTTATTAATGAAGAAATAAAACTTTCATGGTTAAAGTATAATTTTTCTATATGCGCGTCAGAACTCCTAGGCATCTTTTTTCCGACTTAGTTGCGCATTTTTTTCTTTGCTTCCAGGAAGTGAAGGCATGTTTTTCTAGTTGGGTTGACCATCATATTTAAACATTTTCTTTGATGATCTGAAAATCTTAATCACCGTTTTCTTTGTATATTTACGAGACTAGCTAATAAGTGTGTCACATTTTGTAAGGTACGTTTTGCTTATATACATTGTCTACTCGTTTGAATGCATATCATGTCTTTATTATGATTATGCAGGAAGATCCATAAAGTGTCAGAGACGATAACGATGAATTGAGCAAGAACGTTAAATGTTTCTAGAAAAAGAAACAGACATGTTGTCGTTAATCTTGTGTAAACATAGTCACTAATCTTGAGTGTAAACGTCACCCCTTGCCAGCCGTATGTGTTGGTCCTATTCATTTGTGTATACGTTTATGTACTCATCCTTTATATGTTATGATTATAATGAAACGATAACTATATCGACGAAGAGCCTAACATATGTCCAGAAAGAGAAACAAACGAGATTATGGTATCGCTAATCTTTTGTAAATAAAGAACAGTGTCGCCAATTGCCAGTCAAAAAAAAAAAAAAAAATAGCCCTATTCAGGTGTGGACGTTTATGAATTTATAATTTTTATGTTGTAAATACACTGAAAGATGCATAAATTGTCAGAGATGGTACCTAAGTAGACCAAAAAGTGTAGAATTTTCCATGAAGTAGATGATGAGAATATATTTTTCCTGGCTAATTTAGTGTAAATAATTAGGGGTATTGTGCTATGCTAGTCAAATATTGTCAATATATCGTTATTTTGCTTCTTTTTATTAATAGTTGGGTGATTTTATTTATGCTGCAAAAGACCTAGAGTGCCAAAGAAGAAGGTCGTATCGCAGAAAGGCAAACAAAAAAGCGAACTCTGTGTATCAATCAGGTCTCCCCCAAAGAGATGATTCGCCCCTCCCAAGCATGTCATTTGCTGATCCCTCTTTCTCTAGTACACCAAGTGCTTAGTTTGATGCCGTGTTCAGGGATTTTGAATCTGCTGATTTTGAAAATAGTGCTGAGAATACCATGGAAAAAAGTTCAAAGATGATTGAACAAGTTTGGCCTACTGAAAGGGAAAACTAAGTCACAGAAATTCCATCTTGTTCTTTCGGTTGATGACATTTCACGTTGATATGCTCATTTTAATCTTTTATGATAATACTGAACCATGTGCTATGACAGGTTGCTTGAAAAAAAACTAGAAATGAGACTGGAAGAGAATTATCGTAATACCACTGTTGTAGTAAATTGTTTAGTTTGCGATTATATAAAAAAAGAAAAAAAAATAGGCTCGAATGCTTTGACGTGCGTAAAAAGATTACAGAATATAACGTGAACTTAGTATATGGCTATCGAATGTCTGGGATGGGATTCGAGAATATAATTGCTTTAAATACAAAGCCTTTGCAAAACCAAGATAAGGAAAGAAAAAGTAATTCCCTGGAAGCTTCAAAACGTAAAATCTCGGGACAAAATAGAAAATACAAAAAAAATTGAAAAAAAAGGATGAAGATGACCAAGAATACGGTTATGGTGTTCACTATAGACTGACTGACTAACTGAAGTCTGATTGACTGACTGGCAAGAGAAACTACCTGACTGACTGACTGGCAAGAGACACTGACTGACTAACTGACTGGCTGACAGACTGGCAACAGTGACTGACTGACTGACAGACAGATTGGAAAGACAGACAGACTGACTGACTGACTTGTACCAGCATGAATGAATGTGTAGGGAGGGACATTATTGGATTTCAGGGAACGGATTCCCCACATATGAAGAAACAACCCTGAAATATGAAAAAAAAAAAAAAAAATCCCTTATGACCCCCTGAAAGCCCATAATAATAAAAATAACGTTCTTATCGATGAATTTCCTTAAAGAAATTCTAGCCCCAATTCTAACAAACTGAAATGTTCAGAGAAAAAATGCTATAAATCATTTTTTTAATAGAGACCAATTCTTGTCAGTTAAATAGGAAACGATAGAGAATTGAATTGCCTACAAAATAAGTATTCATATTGGTAAAAATCTATACACACTAATGTAGAGTAAACCAAATTCTTAAGAAAATATTTGAAGCCGGTTTTCTCAATCTTAAAGATTTTCTGTGAAAAGAAGGAATAGAAAATTTGATTAGCTGCCATTTAAATAACGACTTTAAAAAAAAAAAAAAAAAAAAAAAAAAAAAAAAAAAAAAAAAAAAAGAGAGAGAGAGAGAGAGAACTTTCTACATGAAAAATACCGTCGTTGAAAGTAATTTTTATATTTTGATAAAATTTTATGTATAACAAATCAAATTTATTTGGCAACTTTCCCATATACAAGGTTTAAAATATAAAACATATATATATATATATATATATATATATATATATATATATATATATATTATATATATATAATTTTCAATGTTGACATTGTTTTACTTATGAGAATTCTTAGGTGTTCAAAATCCCGCTTTTACATGATCTGGTAGTTTTTTACACTTGAATTAGTACCCATGGCACTAAAACTCGCATCTAATAAATCAATAAGGGATTCATTTTCTATTTCAGTTAAAGGGAGAGATACACATGAACGTTAGTCATGACCAATTATTCCTAAATTAAAGTAACCCTCAGGTTTCGTTACTTAAGAGTTGAAAAAATATCCCAAATATCAAATGCAAATTATTTTTACCACCTTTGGACTAAGGGTGCACCTAAAGGTTGCAAGAGGATGTGCCAGTGAACGATTTACGGTTTTATTAATTGTTATTCTACCTTTTGTTATTTTTTTTTTACATCACCCACGCACTGTTTGTTTGAATACTCTTCAATAATGAAATATGTGCTCTAGTAATTTCACAAGCTGATGAGAATAATTAAACTTATGATTATGTAGATAGGAGGTTCAATTATTACATAATGTTGTCGTAGGTTTGTGTTAGCAGGTATACATAAAATTAAGAAAATGCATGGTTGAAACTGACTATTTCAGGTTTAATTTACACACACAGACAAACACACATACACAAACAGATATGTATATATATATATATATATATATATATATATATATATACATATATATATATAAATATATATATATATATATATATATATATATATATATGTATATATATATATATATATATATATATATGTATATATATATATGTATATATATATATATATATATATATATGTATATATATATATATATATATATATATATATATATATATATATATATAAAACAACTACTTTTGCTGTTTACGGTGTCTTTGGAATTATGCAGGATGCCTTAAAATCAAAGCTACTTGATTTCACTAACCCGTTCATATTTTATTTTATTTTCAAACCCTTTCATTCCAAATGTTATTTCATTAACATAAAAATTACTTTATACAATATAATACACACGCACACACACACACCCACACACACACACACACACACACACATATATATATATATATATATATATATATATATATATATATATATATTACAGACCCACACACACATATATATATATATATATATAGATATATATATATATATATATATATATATATATATATATATATATATATATATATACATATACATATATATATGTGTATATATATATATATATATATATATATATATATATATATATATATACATTATATATACACGTATACACACACACCTATATATATATATATATATATATATATATGTGTGTGTGTGTGTGTGTGTGCGTGTATATATAAATGGATATATAAATTCTATGGCAGGCATAACAATTTTCTTTTTTATGTTCGATCTATCGGAATCCAGACATGGAGGATTTGGTCTTCGATTGTCTTCTTAACATTATGGCTAAAATACGCGAAGATGAAAGAAAGGCCTCTTTTGTTTATGTTGGTGATTTATTTGCTCACCATAGGAAGTGGTTAAATTCTGTTTCTCCTTTCGATCGCCATGGCTTACGAGCTTCAGACTTTGGTTCTGAAGCAGTCTGTGAGCAACACATAAGTTGAGCTACTCACAGTTCTGGTAACTGCTTGGACCTCGTATACACCGACTCCACTGGTGTTATAACAAGTAAGGTTGGTTCTTCAGTTGGGACATCTGATCATCCTTGATTACATTAGTAGTGAAAACTGAGCAGCCTGTCCCTGATATATCATACTCATGTATTAGGCTATTTATAGGAATTCCCAAGCAGACTAGAATGGGATTTTGAGTGGGATTTTGAGTGATCTTTTGTGCTTGAATTGTATAGTTGCGTTGATCCTCCTGCCGCTCTGAATGATAATCTAGTCAACATAATTGATAGGTGTATCCCTTCTCACGTGCTAAAGTACCGAGTGAAGGACAAACCATGGTTCAATGATGATTGTAGACCTGCTTATTTGGAGGAGCAGGAGGCCTATCATCTTTGGTAGGGAAGCAGATCAGACTGGACTTGAGAGAACTATACTTAACCTAGAGCTTTTGCTCAGAGAGTTTATGTTTCAACTTACGAGGAATATAATTTAACCATAAAAGAAACCATTTTTCGTACAACCCAAAAAAACATAACTGATGGACTACACTTAAATCTGCACTATTCTGTGTAGATGCAACAATTCCTCCTGTACTTAAACCAGATAGCTCTATCACCCACTATCCAAAGGAAAAGGCAACCTCTTTATCTGATGTGTTTGACAGTAAGCAGAGTAATTCCTGTTTCCCTGAGGTTAAACTAACTAGTTTAGCTTTTAGATCTCTTGAAATTAAAGCTCTTTTGACAGACCTTGATGCTTATGGAGGTGTAGACCCAAATGGTATATTTCCTTTATTTTTCATAAAGACTGCAGATTTTTTATCTCCAAAGTTAACTGTTATTTTGCGCAAGTTAGCAAGAAGAGGAGCTTTCAACACTATTAGGAGAATTGGTAATGTTACTCGACTTTGTAAATGTGTCCAACTGATTACCGCCCAATTTTCATAACTCCCATATTATCTAAAGTTTTTGAGCGTCTTCTGGCAAAACGTCTTAATAGGTTTGTTGAAGTTAAGCATCTGTTCCCTAGTCTACAATTTGGTTTTCTTAAAGGCCTGGGAGCATGTGATACCCGTCTTACAATCTCCATTGTTGTTCAGAAAACCCTTGATTGTGGTCAGGAAGTGCTGCCATTGGCTGTGCTAATTATGAGGCCCTTGTTTTCAAACTCAAACAGTTGTGAATGGGTGGATCAATTCTTAGTATCATTATTTAATTTTTAAGTAATAGATCACAAAGAGTTACTATTGGTGGCCACCATAGTGATTATAGGAATTTGATATCTGGTGTTCCTCAGGATAGTGTTCTTGACACATTACTTTTCATACTATGTACAAATGACATGTGGTTTGCCCTAGAAAGCAAGCTTGTTGCATATGTAGATAGTGCTAC
>NC_090726.1:2219501-2229501 GCF_036898095.1 Palaemon carinicauda
TCTAGGAAGTCTATGCTGGCTTTCGAAATCCCGAAGCGCTTTCTCACCGCTAGGGCGAGAAAATCATGAGCTGCAGGGTCTGGGTTTTCTGTAATGAAGCGCAGACAGTCGACTTCTGGACTCGCTGGGTCAGAACTGGATGTGGTAGCGGCACGAACTTCATCTGTAGTTCCAACGCCAAGGGGAACCACATGCTGTTCGCCCACTTGTGGGCCACTATTGCCGCTACCCCCTTGAAGGATCTCAGTTTGTTGAGGACCCTCAACAGAAGGTTGTGAGGAGGGAACAGATAAATCCTGGACCATCTGTTCCAGTCGAGGGACATTGCGTCCACTGCTTCCGCTAAGGGGTCCTCGTACGGGGACACGTACAGGGGCAACTTCTTGTTGTCTTTCGTCGCAAAGAGGTCTATTTGCAGTTCTGGGACTTGATTCAGAATGAAGGAAAATGATCCTGCGTCTAAGGACCATTCCGACTCTATCGGTGTGAACCTGGATAGAGCGTCCGCTGTCACATTGCGGACTCCTTGAAGGTGAACTGCCGACAGGTACCACTTCTTCTTTTCCGCCAATCGGAAAATGGCTAACATCACTTGGTTGAGAGGTGGTGACCTCGACCCTTGTCGATTCAAGCATCTCACAACCACCTCGCTGTCTGTCACCAATCTTATGTGGATCGAGTGACGCGGGGAGACTTTCTTTAAGGTAAGGAGCACTGCCATAGCTTCTAGAAAGTTTATATGAAAGGTCCTGAATAGCTTGGACCAAGTCCCCTGGACTTTTTTCCGATGAGAGTGACCTCCCCATCCCTCCTTTGAGGCGTCTGAGTGAATCGTCAACGACGGGGGAGGTGGCTGAAGAAGAACAGACTTCTTTAGATGTCTGGCTTGGGACCAAGGTCTGAGAAGAGTACGTAGCCGAGGCGGCACTGGTCTTCTCAGGTCTCTTCGCGCGTTTGATGCATACCTTCTCCAAACTCCGGTTGCATCCTTTAGCTGTGCTCTTAGCACTGGGTCTGTCACTGAAGCAAACTGGAGAGAGCCTAGTACCCTCTCCTGTTCGCGTCTTGATATCCTTTCGGAATCTAGAAGTCTCTTGACAGAGCCCGCTATCTCCTTCCTTTTCTTCATTGGGATGGAGAAACTGTGTGACAAAAGGTCCCAGTGGATTCCCAGCCACTGGAACTTTTGGGATGGAGAAAGTCGAGACTTTTTCTTGTTGATCTTGAAGCCTAGGTACTCTAGGAACTGGATCACCTGACTGGAAGCTTGCAAGCATTCGGTCTCGGATGCTGCCCACACCAGCCAGTCGTCCAGGTAGGCTACTACCTGAATTCCCTTTAGGCGTAATTGTTTGAGAGCTGCGCTCGCAAGCTTCGTGAAAATCCTTGGGGCTATGTTTAGCCCGAATGGCATGGCTCTGAAGGCGTACAGTTTTCGTTGTAGCCTGAACCCTAGGTAGGGGGAGAGTCGACGGCTGATTGGAATGTGCCAATAGGCGTCTGACAAGTCTATAGAGACTGAGTATGCCCTCTTGGGCAGTAAGGTCCTTATGTGTTGCAGTGTTAGCATCTTGAATTTGCAATTCACTATGAACTTGTTGAGTGGTGACAAGTCCAGAATGACTCTGAGCTTTTCCGAGTCTTTCTTGGGAACACAAAACAGCCTCCCTTGGAATTTGATGGACTTCACCTTTCGGATCACATTTTTCTCCAACAGTTCTTGAACGTACTCCTCCAAAATGGGGGTGGAGTGTTGGAAAAACCGAAGGCATGGGGGTGGAGTGCTGTACCAGCTCCAACCCAGTCCATTCTTGAGTAGGCTTTGGGCCCAGGGATCGAAGGTCCAGCGATCCCAAAATTTCATCAGTCTCCCTCCTACCGGTATCATTTCACTTGGACTGCCGTCCTGAGGTCTTGCCTCCCTGACCACGACCACCTCTGAATCCCCTTCCCCTTGAGGGGCGCCTAGACGAGCCTCTGGCTGCTCCTCTAGGTTTTGCACGAAAGGAAGAAGACTGTCCTTCGAACGTTGGGGCGAATGTGGTTGACTGACCTGGCACCGCCTGGGGTACCCACTGAAAGGCAGTCGGGGTTTGTGCCACCATTTGGGGCACTGGAGGCAAAGGCAATTGCAGTTGCTGTTGCTGTCTATAAGGCTTGGCTGGCCGAGATGGTAGCCTAGTCTTCATATTCTTCCTCTTTGGTTGAGGACCCTCATCCGGGGAAGATTTTCTTTTGATAGCCAGGCCCCACTTCTGGAGAAGATTTCTATTCTCCACGGCGGCCTTATCAACAACCTCTTTGACCACATCGGTAGGGAAAAGGTCTTTTCCCCAAATGTTGGAGGAGATTAACTTCCTTGGCTCGTGTCTCACCGAAGCCCCGGTGAACACGAACTCCCTGCAAGCTCTCCTTGCCTTGACGAAGTTATAAAGGTCCTTCGTCACTGTGGCTAAGTGAGACTTAGCCACTACCATGAACATTTCATGGACCTTGGGGTCACTTGCCATCGTCTCGAGAGTAGTCTGATGAGACATTGAGGCAGCCAGTCTTTCTTTTGTCTCGAACTCTCTTCGTAAAAGAGATTCGGACAGCTTGGGGAGGTCCTCGCCGAATTGCCGTCCGGCAATATCAGCCTCCAACTTTCCCACTGAGAATGTTAGATGGACATCCTTCCAGTCTTTGTGGTCCATAGGTAGAGCCAGCGACAAGGGTTTACACTCCTCCAGGGAGGGGCAAGGCTTGCCGGCCTCGACTGCCTTTAGGACAGCCGCAAACCCTTTCTGTAAAAAGGGGAAGGCTCTATCAGGAGAGGACACAAACGAAGGGAGCTTCTTGCTCAATGCAGCTACCTTCGAATTCGAGAAGCCCCTCTCTTTCATCGAGGATGAAAGTAGGGCTTGAGCCTTAGCGTGGTCCATAACAATGACCTCCTTCGGCTCTGTCTCCTCCCTTGAAGCTGGTTCTTTTCTCAGCCGGACATAGCAGTCCGGATATGATGCCTTGCTGGGCCAGAATTCTACCTCCTCTAGGGGAACTGAACCCAGCTTATCCGAAATGACGATCTTTCCAGTCGTCATCGGCATGTGCTCAGCATACCTCCATGGGTTAGCATCTGAGCATATGGGAAGGTCTTTCACATTGAGCCTTTTCCGGGGCCCATGTGATTCTGCCAGGGACTGCATGCGCAGTTCCATTGCAGCCGCCTTCTCCTGATTCTCCTTCTGCATTTGTTGGATCATTCCCACAATCGAAGAGAGGGCCTGTCCCAGTTCTACTGGGAGGCCAGCCGATGTTGAGGGGATAGGCTCCGGCATCTGAACCGGAGCAGCCGACACCTCGTCGACCTCATCCTCTACGACATCCGGGGTTTGAACTTGATCCTGACCTTCTGCCAGGAGGTCTTCTTCCAAACGATCGTCCAGGTCAGACATCCTGTCACACAACTGGATGTCTTGCATCGCATCTGCGACTTCCTCGTCCACCTGGACTTGATCTTGAAGGATCTCCTCTTGAGGCTGGGGAATCACTGCCTCAGCTGATGCCTGGGGAAAAAGATACGCCCTCATCTTCTCACTTGGAAGATAAGGGCCAGAGGTGTTCTTCTTGAAGCCCCTTACCCAAGTACGAAGCTTTTCCCTAGCTATATCCCTTGATTCCGCCGTTCTAGGGGAATCAAAAGCCTCAGTAATCAGGTTAGTGCATACAGTACATACCTGAGGGTCCCAATACTGGAGATCATCCTTGGAGACAGCGCATGCTGCGTGTCTCCTACAACACTCATGTCCGCAGAGGTTCTTGCTGCGGACATTGCAGAAAACATTTCCGCACTTCGGAGGGTCCTCCTGTAAAGAGAAGAAATTTCCATGAGTATCAAGTGAACTATGTATCACTGGATATGCATAGTATAGCATAACAATTCATAATTGAAAGACACACACTTGTGTTTCCCTCACAACCCATTGTTGCAGCCTTCCGGATAATAAAATCAAAAATGGTTTATCTCTACTAGAGTAACCAATGCAAGGTTTCCAGAGGAAACAGGTGGAGCTCACACCTAGGCAATGATTTTAAAAATCCTGGATAATAGACGGGGAAGAACTCTGCTTCCTGTCTGAGGGCAACAGCAAAGGGCTGTGTAAGAAAACACAATAGTATTAGAAGATACAGTGCTGTACCTAAACTTTTACTATAGTTTTCTTCTTACTGTATATGCTATACAGAAGAATACTAGTACAGTATAGGAGGATGTGTGCCGGCCTGCCTTTGCCGGCCGGCACACACCACAATTAGCTTTAAAGTATACTACTTAACAGCTATAGGGCGGCAGCCCTCTGGTTCAAATGCCTGTGCCGGCGGCAGCAGCTGCCGGCCAGCAACAGCCAGTGTTGGCCGGCAATGATTGCCGGCCAGCAACTACACAAGGTAGTACCCAGCTGCCGGCCACACTCTTGGTGACCGGCAGACAAGGACTGACATAAGCCGGCCGGCAAAGGTACAAGACCGATGCCAGCCGGCAGCAAAAGAACCAGAAGACTACCCCTGCCCGGCTGCCGGCCTCATAGGCCGGCAGCCGGCCTCATAGGCCGGCTGCCGGGACAGGTACAGCACTAGAAGAAAATAGAATGGATGCCGGGATAAGAGTGTACACAACCCCCCAAGCCCGGCAACCGAAAGAGTGCATATAAGGAAGGGGAGAAACTTAATTCAGGCTTCCTTGACCAATGCCGTCCGGCTCTGCCGGCAGGCATGGATGAGGGACCAAGAGAGGTCCGGGCAGCACTCGAAAACATAAGACCCTTGCCGTCCAGCGTCTCAGCCGGCCGGCAATGGGCTTAGTCAATCCATATCCCAACCTATACTAGGTCCAGAAGTAGAATGACATATGGTACAGTAATACCCCTGCCGGCCAGCTCTGCCGGCCGGCAAGGTACAGTACATTAATGGCTAGGCCATTACGGAGATAGAGGGGGAAGGGACAAGAGGGTCCTGCCAACCTTGCTTTAGTGACAGATCACCCGCAGCCAAGAACTCTGTCTTAGCCTAAGGGAGATCTAAGGGAAAGTGCCAGCGCAGTAGTATAATACCTGCCAGCTTCCAGAGCACCAAAGCAAGGAAGGCGTTGCAACTCCCAAGGGAAGATTTATCCTCCCCGAGAACAGCAACAGGACTTAGTCTGGTCGATCACACAAGAAGGAATCATAACTACAGAAACCTTCGACAGTGACCTAAGGGAGCTCAGCTCCCTTTGTAAGTGTTAGGTCAGCGAGGGAGACTCTGCCCCAAGCCAAACAACACGGACTCAGACTAAAAAACTCTGTTGTTCTGTCCCTCTTTGAACCAGACTCAGCAGGAACAGGAAGGTACAGTAACACCCTAGTATAGTTTTATCGAAAATAAATTCGGAAAAAACCACTTAGGGATAAGCCCAAGGCTTAAACAGAGGGAAAGGGATTGCATACCTTCTCCGAAGAAAAGAAAGCAACCGGGGAGTATGATAAAGTATACTAAGGCTCCATAAGCAATTAGCCTAGGCACCAAGAGAATCGATTACCTAATTCACCGAAACTCTCACGTATACAATCTTGGAAATATTCCACACAGTCTAAAATGTATAAAATAGCCTAAAGCTTCAATAAAATTTTAATTACACTCGGAAAAACCATAATCATGCATTAAGTACTAGGACCAAACGACTAGGCTACATGGCCTAGCGTAGGCCAGAATGGCGAATACTTCGCCAAATAATACTAAGCACGAAAGGAAATCCTATGTAAAGCTAAATAGCT
The DNA here is from genome assembly GCF_036898095.1 of Palaemon carinicauda. Lineage (NCBI taxonomy): Eukaryota > Metazoa > Arthropoda > Malacostraca > Decapoda > Palaemonidae > Palaemon > Palaemon carinicauda. The sequence continues at coordinate 2,225,291 of NC_090726.1, forward strand.
AAATTTTATTAAGCAAAACAACCAGGAATGTCACTCTGACTAACTAATTTATACCTAGCGAGTGACAGTGTCCAGGACACCTCTGGTAGGCTACGGCTCTTGTATCAAAGATTAATCCTATTAATCACTCAAAATTTTACCAAGAGCCTACATTTATACATAACAGACACTATACTCAACTTATCCGAGGTCAACGAAGACGAAGAAGCCATGAAAAGCTGAATAAATCCAAGATTTGCGAGAAAAACAGGAAAAAACACCGAGTTGTTAAGCTACGCAAAAAGGAATACAGATGGCGCCAGGATTGGCGCCAGGCACGCATACGAATCGGGGGATAGGGAAGCCTTGGGAGCGGCTCCCCTTTTTCTTTCCCGAATTCGTATCTCGTCAATCTCCCTCCTACGAGACGAATCTCTATTCAGGTCGTAGATTGCCATGTGACGTGTCTAGAATACGTCCTCTGATATGTCGCGATATCCCTTTCACGAGGGATACTCGCTCCAGGAGTTAGAATTCTGGTACCTTAAGGTAAATTCTCTGGGAATATCGCCGTAGTTGTAATATACCCTAGGAAGCTACCCTATAGGAACTTCCATCAGGACGACATGGCTTGAGCCCAAAAATATATATATATATATATATATATATATATATATATATATATGATATGTGTGTGCAGTGTGTGTGCATGTATATATATATATATATATATATATATATATATATATATATATATATATATATATATATGTATCTGTATACACACATATATATATATATGTATATATAGATATATATATATATACATACATATATAAACATATATAAATATATATATACAGTATATATATATATATACATATAAATATATATATATATATATATATATATATATATATATATATATATATATATATATAAATATATATTATACAGTTATATATACTGAATATATATGTATAAAATGTACCTACGTATGTATACATATATATATATGTATATATATACATATATATATATATATATATATATATATATATATATATATATATATATATATATATATATATATATATACTGTTTTATTCGTTCAGCAGGTATATTGTTTCTGTTTCCCTCAATGTCAAATGTACAAAAACTCCTGAGTCTGTATCATTTCAAGAGCTCAATACCAGGGAATTTTACTTTCTCCTGCTAACTACTGAGACACACTAGAAGTTGATGCATAAATAATGCAAATTTAAAGTCAATTTATGTATATAAAATTATTCCCAAAGTTCCATCATAATAACTAGTAAGATATCACTTGGATTTTACTTTGTTTTTATATCAGGTATATTCTGCTCAACTACCTTCAACTGTGTACCTTCTTATTATAGTTGCACCGTATAATATGAAATCCAAAGATATTGTTTCATAAATTATGTTTCCGGAATTATTGTGAATTTCATCCATAAAAAACGTAAAAAATAGTAGGGAGAAGACTTAGTGAAGTTATAAGTATCTTTTGGCTCTAGCTATAATGGATATAGTGAGCGACAACAGAGTATAGGGTGATATCGATTACTAATAATGTGTGCTATGAATTATAAAATTGGGAGTCCTTATTTCACCCCTCAACATGACAAAGGAGAGAAGGGTTACTATCCGACCGAAATTGGTGATAACTTACATTTCAAGTGATGGTTGAAACAGAAGGATATTTCCGGGAAAAGAAGAAGCGATATATTTCTCTACAAGAAAAAAAATATTAATATATGTTTTCAAGGAACATGCATGTCAATTTAAAACTATACAGCATAGGTACTGTGAAAGAAGCATTTTTTTTTTCTTCTTATAGTCTGTAAAGAACCTTGAAACTCTACTGAAGAGAGAATGAAGTATTCGATTTCGTGTCAGTGTAAGACTCCGAATCCATTAGCAAATTTATCAAACACAAAAGATATCGACACTTTTGCCTTGTTGGGTTTAAGGAAAATACCTTCTGGGCTGGAGGTTTAGATTAAGCAATTACAAATTGTAAGGATACGAAAGATAACATTACGATATAATTCTCATTAATAGATTAAACGCTAATAAAGAATAATAGTAACATCCAATGTTACATGCAACAAATAAATTTTACAATGTGGATAGTATTATTATAATTATTAAAAATTTTTTGTTTGTAATATTATGATAATGAGTTTCGTTATTATTATCATTATTGGCTAGTCCTAAAAAGGCATTTAGACAACTTTGGTGTAAATGCTACTGTAATTTACATTAGTTATACCATAACCTTAAATCCCAAACAGATATTTTACTCACATCAAACGTATTATCCAGAAACCCACTTTTACAGGAGTAGGCCTAGGTGATATATCCTATTACCAAAGTACCGTTTTAGTAACCCTCTTCAGCGTAAGTACAAAGGCTTACGCAGATAGCTGACAAGTCCCAAAATTAATATGAAGTAAGTAAATACATTGAAATTACACAATTTTGGTTTTAATTGTTTGCAGAAGGTAAGTATTAAAGCATGAATGTGCAATAGTAATAGAGTGGAGAGAATTATACTGAATTGTCAAATTATCATATCCATTCAGTAATAGGTATTTTACTTTTTTCAAAGAACAGTGGTTTGTTTAGTTATTATTTGTTGAATATTCTCTTATTACTTATGTAAAAATCAAAATTACTCGGTTTTCTTGCTTTGTACGTGATCCCTGTATAAAATTTATTGAGGAATTATTTGATTACTTAACCATAAAAAAAGATTATTGTTCTTTATTTTCTAGATATTATCCGACATATACTGTAGATATACCTATCATGCACGGTTCAATTACCTTATGGTACTTATATTCACTGTACCACATTGTCTCACAAGCAGCGTTGACCTTCTTCTTTAACGAGTCATTTGCCTGATGTGCCCTCTCCAGTTCCTTCGATCAGAGACATCCTGTTCCACCAAACCTTTTCTCTCCATATCATCCTTCATCTTATCTTGCCATCTAATTTCATGCCTTTCTCTTGATCTTCTCTACGTAACAGGTTCCTCTCAAGCCTACCTAACTCCCTTTCCTCCATCCGTCCTCAACATGTGCCCACACCATCCTAGTCGTGACACTCTTTTTGACCTCTGTAATCATTATTTAGTTTGTAATTCTTAATATTTCATCATTTTCCAATCTTTTAAGCAGTAATATACCCGTAATCATCTCTGTTCTCTCAAGCTTTGCTTCCTGTTTTCGTTTTAAAGCATACGTTTCCGATACATACATTAATAATGGTCTTATTACTGTACTATAGAGCCTAACCTTTAGCTTGATTGACAGTTTCTTATCACATGCCACTCATGTTACCCACCTTCACTTTTCCCAGGATGCTTTTATCCTGTTCTTAACTTCAGCCCAAGATCCTCCCTCCTGATTTATAATTGATCCCAATCATCTAAATTGTTCCACCTTTTTTATAAGAAAGCCTCTACTTTTATGTATGTCTATCATGCTCCTACCGTCCTTACTGCTTACCATAAGTTCAGTCTTATCCACATTTACTCTCAAAGCCCATCCCCTTCTCCAAATCCTCCTGCCAATCTACAACCCTCCTCAGTAAGTGTTCGTCATTTTCAGCAGTAATCACTAGATCATCTGCATATAGCAACTCCCACAACTCTTCATTTCTGATCTCTTCACTTAACGCACCCATGACCATCACAAATAAAAACGGTCTTAAAGCTGACCTCTGGTGTACTCAAGCACTAACTTCAAGGGTTTCTGTTTGTCCAACATCTATAATTGTTTTTGTCCTTTTTCTTCTATAAATCCTCTCTACCATTCTAACTAACTTCCCCTGGACTTTCCTCTTCTTCAAGCAACAATCATCATTTCTCTTGGTATTCTATCATGGGCCCTTTGTTGACCTACAAAAACACAGCAGAGCTTCTTATTCTTTTTTCCTGTAGCTGACTTACTAAAAAGATGGCTTGCAAAGTCCTTCTCCACCTCATTAGTCAATAGTTGTTTCCATATGTTTACAATCTGTCTCAGTCTCTCATCTAATGCCCTCCAAAAAACTTTAAACCATTTTCTCGTTAGTTTAATTCCCCTGTAGTTACCTCATTCCATGACATCACCTTTCTTCTTAAATATAGATGCCAAAATAATCTACTTCCATTGTCTAGGTATATCTTCTTCCCATATTGCTCTTAATAAATCGAGCATCCA
>NC_090726.1:2272001-2284501 GCF_036898095.1 Palaemon carinicauda
ATTCTTATCTTAATTTGTTGGACAGAAACTTACGGTCTATTAAATTTCTTATTCTTGATCTAGATATTAATCTTTGGCACCGTCGTTCAATTAGTTCATTATGCATGTTGCATAATATTTTTCTGGACAATTCTATCATGTTCGTAATACTAGGCAGGCAGTTGATTCTAATCGCCAGACCTTTTCCATCATGAGGCTCAACACTACACAGTATTCTAGAAGTTTTATTCCAGCTGTTACCAAATTGTGGAATGATCTTCCTAATCGGGTAGTTGAATCAGTAGAACTTCATAAGTTCAAAGTTGGAGCAAATATTTTTATGTTGACCAGGCTGACATGAGTCTTTTTATTGTTTATATATGACATATCTGTTTTTGACGTTGTTAATAGTTTATAAAGGACATAAATGTTTTGACGTTGTTACTGTTTTTAGAATGATTTATTGTTAATTTATTCTCATCATTTATTTATTCCTTATTTACTTTCCTCACTGGGCTATTTCTCCCTGTTGGAGCCCTTGGGCTTATAGCGTCTTGCTTTTCCAGCTGGGGTTGTGCCTTGGCTGGTAATAATAATAATAATAATAATAATAATAATAATAATAATAATAATAACTATTTCACTAATTACAGAAAACTATGTAAATATAAAACTTCTACTAAGGAAAATTTTTTTTCATAAAATATACATGTTTATAATTGTTTTATTCAAACAGAATCTCCGCGGGGGCTTTAGATCGAAAATTAGATCAATTTTCTTCATCATTGAGTATCATTTTCTTCTCTGGGTTTCGATAATGAACTGTGAAAGAGGAACTCATCTTGGCAATTTTATGAGAGAAAGTTGGGAGGTGTTGACAACAGCGTCTTGGTAATTAACTATTCTATTAGATGAAACTTCTCTATGAACTCAAACACCAAATATCCCAAAGTTCGTTGATTAAAAAATGTGTTAGGTATTGGTTAGGTTATTGAGGCAGAAAAGGAAAAGACTTTATCAATTAGAAATTTTTGTCGAAATGATGAGTGTAAATATATGTGATTTTCTATGGTTCTTATCACCAAGCTAGTATTACGTTATTATCAGTAAGGTAATTGAAAAATGAGTTTAATATTCCTCAATGCCTGTAATTGCGTAGATCTTATTCAAATTTGATATGTGGATTATTTTTTACCACTTTTTATTTTATAATTGAATATATAATACTACTTTACACTATGTACAATTTTTTTTTTTTTATTTTTTAAATTCCTAAATTCTGATTTCTGAGTTTTTCAGTCCTATATTAGAGCTACATTTTCATGGAAAATTAGAAGACTAAATTTAAACTAAACACATCTGTCGGAATAAATGCTAAGTAAATTGTACAAAGAAAGAACGAAACATTTCATTTTTATCTTTCTAATGTATATCTATATATGTTTATATACATATGTGTGTGTGTATGTACATATATATATATATATATATATATATATATATATATATGTATAGTATATATATATATATATAAATATATATATATATACAGTATATATATATATATATATATATATATATATATATATGTATATATATATATATATATATTATATATATATATATATATATATATAATATGTGTGTGTGTGTGTGTGTGTGTGTGTATGTGTATAATATATATATATTATATATATACATGTGTGTGTGTTTTTGTGTGTCTGTGTCTGTGTGTTTTTATATGTTTATACTGCATATATATCTGCTTGAGATTATGGATAAGGAAAGTCATTAAATTCCGGGTAAGTATTTCTATAATTCTCTTTCAGCATTCTTTAAAAAGGAATGACATAGGATCATCGCTGAGGTTCAGTATCCCACGAGAGATAGGGAAAGATTACTATGGTGGTTGAAGCCGCTTTGAACTGACTGATGACAACTAATGAGATACACATGACATCAGTGGTTCAGGGAAGCTTAGAATCTGGGTGGATGGAAAAGAGAAAAATAAGATATGTTATAATGTCAGTTAAGGTCAATTTATTAAACCTTTGGTATTGTTTATAATTATTTTTTTTAGAACCTACAGGAGTTTTGGAGGATTTCTTTGTAGATATGATAAACTAAAAATTATTTCTTGTACATTTGATAAACGAGAAATTTATAAAATATTTTAATCACTTCATCAGATTCTATAAGCCCAAAATTCAAGGGATTTTTAATTTTTTTCTGGAAAGTACTAATTTCGAATAGGAAAAGAAAATTATTCCTTTCTATCACCGATTTTATGAGGAACTATCCTCATTCGTTTACTCAGAGAGAGAGAGAGAGAGAGAGAGTGGGTGTATCGACAATAATCCTACTAAACCAAATAGAAAGTTGAGATTCATGCGTTACGAATCTGTAACTATATCATACCCAAAGTCGGCTAGTATATATATATATATATATATATAATATATATATATAATATATATATATATATATATATATATTTTTGCACACGACATAAAATTGATTTTACATTGTTGATAACTTTCCGTTTACATAACTGAACGTCATTATGAGACATTTGAGTCATAGTTTCATGTTCATTAACTATTAGAACCTTTAACACTTTCTTCTTTCGCGGCAGATATACAACAAGATAGTTCTAAAGTTGCTGTTAAAAGTTAGTTTAAAACGCAATTGTCAGATTCAAAATGATATTGAAATTATATTATTTTTCAACCATGATATTAGCGCAAACACTTGAAATCAGTACTTGAAGTGTTCTTTATAATTCAGTAAAAGTCATCTTTTGTTTGATTGATTTGCATAACTCCAAATCGAGAAGTATCATTATTCCTATAGTTCAAGGAATGGATTTTTTTTTGTGAGTGAGTTATATGTAGATAGCAATATATGGCATATATTCAGACATAGCAAGCAATTTTAGTCCAGATTTATCAGGCTAGGTAAATACATCAAGAACTTTCAAATTTGTTTCCAAGTTAGTTCTCTTGTTATTAGATTTTACAAAAAATACTAAGAGCTAATGTAATTTGTAAAATAAGGTGAAGTCTAATAAAGGAAAAAGATAGAATGTTAAATTTTGTATAGAATTTGTATTTTAAGAATTTGAGAAAGAATATTAGAAATACGGGTAAATGGAAAAAAAAAGTTACAAAAATCAACTTTCTATTATGAACAAAAAAGTCAATAAAATTATAAGCAGGTAAAGAAAACATGAAATAAAAGTTATGAAGAAATCAGACAACCTTGTCATCTTAAAGTTATGTATAGGCATTTAAGAAACGAGTTTGGTAAAATTTACCATTTTATAACTTAATCTATGTAGGAAAATAATTGGCTCTTTCAATGGCGAGATATTGTATAACACGTCTATATATATATATATATATATATATATATATATATATATATATATATATATATATATATATATATATATATATATATATATATATATAATATATATATATATATAATATATATATATTATTCCAGATGAAGACATTCCGATATCAGTAGAGGTAAATATCAAATTTTTGCTGGTCAACTATCACTTTACTACCTTAAGGCCATATCATTCTCCATGAGATCTACTTATTTACGAATCTGTGCTAACGTATTGTGAGTTGAAGCAAAAGTTATTCAGTGACATTGAAAAAATAGTATACTCGGTAAAATTCTCATGAATATTTTGATATATAAATTTACTAGTTCCTACATCTCCCTCTCCCCGATACAAGCACTTCCTTACGTTCAAAATAAAGTCTTGTATTCGGGTTACATCTCATTTGGTGTGCTAATGAAGGATCTATATAGATGAAACCACATTCCAAGAACGGAATGATGACCCTCGTATTTTACTAAAATGCGTTTCAGATTCGAAATGCAAAAAACTGTATATTAGAGTATGAGAGAGAGAACATTTCTGCATAAGAGTGTAATGAAATCCTGGATTAATGTTGAGAGGATCATATATCGGTGATTATGGGAATAGAAAACAAATCAGTGGAAACATAAAAGAGGAAAACTTTTTTTTTTTTTTATTAATGGAGAGGAATATCATCGATGGAACATATCCCACATCGGGGTTATTGCAAGTTGAAGAGCTCCCATGCACTAGAGGGATGATGATGATATTCCCTTAAAGCCGATGAAGATGACGATCTAAACTCATCAGCTGCAAATTCTGTATATTTAAATCCAGTTTCCATACACAACACTTCAATCTATTTTTCTTTATACCTGATAATTTTCTCGTATCTATTAATCGGAATTTATATGTAGGTCAGGAAAATAGTATTATGATTTGTGATGAAAAGTTTGCACTGAGATAATATATACGTCGGTGAAAATTCAATATTTTATGGACTATCAAGCCTTTTATTTCCTTTCCAGTGAGTTATTGATATTTACGTATTAACGTAATAGTAAGTTGACACTTATTATTGCATTAGAAATTGTAAAATCACATAAAAAAAAACATAATCTTTGAGTAAATAAAAGAAATTAATGTATTTTTTAATGAAACGCTGAAGTTGAATGAGCATGCTCGTACTATTTTTCTTTTATAAATGCTTTTAAGTGGACTTTCTTTTTTATTGTAAGGAAATATAAAATCAGTCACTTCAGTAGACGAAGAGAAACCATGTTACCAGTCTCAGTTAATCTTATCTGAGCATTGCTTTGAATATATTTATCTAAATTTTCGATATAGAATTATTGTTTGATAAGTTTAACGAATTAAATTATCAAAAACTAATTAGAATATATCACATTTTTTTTTCTTGCCCCGTAGAGAGAAAAGACCGCATGTTTTTCTTGAATGTTAGTTCTACTCAACCAACATTAAAAGTTCTGAAGAAAAAACTAATGCATGGCGGGAAAAGTCGAACCCTTTAAGAATTTTCTAGGAGAGAGAGAGAGAGAGAGAGAGAGAGAGAGAGAGAGAGAGAGAGAGAGAGAGAGAGAGACGGGGCGGGGGTGGAGGGATGAAACCACAACATTTGCCGAAGCTCAAAAATAGTAAAGCGAACTGTCTTAAAAGGGGAACGAAATAAAAGAGGGGACAATATATGGAGCCTTTATTTGAGAAAACAAGGTCTAACAGCCTCCCTGATAGGCTCATAATGTGTTTTGTTACTTAGGTTATCCTGCGTTTAAGAGGGTTCCTAAAACCAATGTGGGATAATGACGATGATGATTCTGTTTCTTTGCAGTAAACGACCGGCGATGAACTTTGTGACTGCCTAGAAGTTCTTTCCTATCTTTGACGATTATTTATTCTTTTACATATATCATTTTATCTTTAATTGATAAGACTGTTGCTTATATCATTCATCATATTCAATATCCAGAACATTATCATCCAATCTTTAAATAAATAGTCTTTAGAAAAGATGAAAAAAAATCTCAGACTTTCTGTGATATCATATCAAATACTTTTTTAATCTTGAAGACATACTGTTGTTTATGAAGTATCTTGCTCATCTTTTATGGGTCAATCACAATTTTAGTTATAATGAAATATAATTGCTACATTACCTTCCACTGAACGTTATTCCCTCTACCAGGGCATGTTTATTATAGCCTCAGTTTCAATTTCACCATCTACTATTCCTCCACTACCGTTATTCTTGTTATTATTATCAATTTTATAATGAACTAGCTACGTGTAATAAAGATGATATGCTGTAGATTTTTTTTTTTTTTTTTTTTTTTTTGTGATTGTGAGGATTTAGCTCACAGAAATGGAAGATTAGTAGATATTTTCTTGGAATAGAGATTCTATAACAAATATGTCTTGTTCAGATGCTTGACTCACGGCATTTTGCTTAGAATTTTGGAAATTCGGACTATTGTATTTTTTGCTAGGAAAATTTCTATATTAATGTTTCTAATAGTTTTTTTCTATAACAAGTTTTTTTGCTAAAATGTCCTTTTGTATATTGACGAAATGCTCCCTTTCAAGTATGCAACCATTCTTTTGACCTGAGTAACTATGTATTTACTTTTGCTTCAAAATTTCCATTAACGGCTATTTATTCTAGCATCCCATCAGCAGTGCTTTTTACCAATTTATATGATTTCCCTTGAAATAGAGAATTAGTTTTCTGGCATTCGATAGGGTATTCGCAAATAAACGTTTTTTTACTCTCATGTTATTCTTTTTTTTTGGGGGGGGGGAGTCACTCGTTTATAATTATAATTAAAGTTTTAATGTTATAGTTAAGATGAAATACGCATGAAATGTTATAGATTGATACGAAATGGGCCATAATAGTAAAATTTCGTGGAAAAAAAAAAACGCACAGACGATAATATATCATGCCAGTCACGTCTTACTCAGGGATGACATTTGGTAGATGTTGCTTATATTACATGTGTGTTTGGAGCAAATGGCGGTACTTCTACATTTAAAGGAAAGGGGTCACTGCTGGTAACTAAGTAACCCTCAGAATGTGATGATATGTTTTTATGATCACCATACTGCTAAAGATACATGAAAAGATAAAGTGTGGATTGTGTTGGTCTACTCGAACAAAATCATTGCAAAAAAAAAAAAATTGCAAGATTCAACAAAATTGCAATATATCATATCATAACATCTTCCTCCTTGGAACTTCCTGTGCGTATATTTTATAGATGAACAGTTATGAAAAAATACGAAATGCAAGAAATTGATTGCCTAAATTTAATATAACTTAACCCATCAATTGAAATACACTCAAAGTGGCATTCCATTTCCATGATTAAATTTCTTTCAAGAGCTTCCAGCCCTCGAGACCTGACGCTTCAAATAGAACATAAAAATTTCATGACAAGAAGCCTTCCAAATTAATTGTGGCACGATGAATCTATTTCAGACAGCATATTGATATCATTCAGTTTATCTCTACAAAAAGATAAGAAATACTTAGAAGCCAGTTTTCTAAAAATTTTATATTTTTCGGTGAAAGGAAATACATATACTTTTTGTATTGCTGACCTAATTTTAGTATTCAATCATGAAAATATAAAGAATTTTATAGCCTACAGTCTGTAATTTATTCAGGCCTAAAACCAACAACAAATGCAGCCATGTTTAGTCCACTACAGAACAAAGGCCTCAGATACGTCCAGGGATATTCAAAAGTACGTCCAATTTCATTTTCTTGATTTGCAATTATTTCAAACGTTTCTTTGAGAATTGTACTTTTTAAAAAGAGAGAGAGAGAGAGAGCGAGAGAGAGAGAGAGAGAGAGAGAGAGAGAGAGAGAGAGAGAGAGAGAGAGAGAGAGAGAGCATGTTCATAATTCATCAGTCAACTGTTGGTCGTCTCTATCTGAAAGACTGTAATCATGCTGGAAATTTCAATCCAAAACTGAAGCATTCCAGAAGCAATAATTATTTATATATATATATATATATATATATATATATATATATATATATATTATATATATATATATATATATATATATATATGTATGTATATATACATATATATGTATATATATATATATATATATATATATATATATATATATATATATATATATATATATATATTTGCGTCAATGGGCGGAGGAGGAAAGGATAACATATATATATATATATATATATATATATATATATATATATATATATATATATATATATATATATATATATATATGTATATATATTCAAATAAGCCATATATATTTTTTTGATACATTAATGTCTGGATTCTCTTAACGACCTCGGGATCAGAGCCCCAGGCGAAATCACACAAAGACAAGAGCTTGGCTCCGGCCGGGAATCGAACCCTGGTCGGCAAGCTTGTATAGACAGTGACTAAGCCACTTGGCTTAGTCACTGTCTATACAAGCTTGTCGACCAGGGTTCGATTCCCGGCCGGAGCCAAGCTCTTGTCTTTGTGTGATTTCGCCTGGGGCTCTGATCCCGAGGTCGTTAAGAGAATCCAGACATTAATGTATCAAAAATATATATGGCTTATTTGAATATGAAAAACACGTAAAAAAATGTGCAAAATTTATCATGTATATATATATATATATATATATATATATATATATAATATATTATATATATATATATATGTTTGTGTATGTGTGCTTGTATATTTATTTTATTTGAATGTTATGATTTATGTAATATACGACGAAAATTATATAATAGGTTTTTCAAAGGAAGTTATCTTTTCTACATGATAAGAACTTCATCGCTAACATACTATCAATGTTCTTATTATATTTTGTATTAAAAAAAAAATTAAACATTGTTTTAATTAATATAGATTTTATAACTGACTCAATATATAAGCCCTTGTAATCTGCTCTTGAATGCATCAAATCTTCTTCAAGCACACACACCAAGCTTTAGTATCTTTTATAAAATATTACCTTTAGACATTAGTATTCAGTAGATGCTGAGAAACAAAAACGGCTGAGAGAGAAGAGACAGGATCCCTTGAGGTTATGCTTATGTTGTGGTTTTCTTTGCCTTCTTTCTCGGCCAATGTTTGCATGAGTGAATTTTGCTCTTACCTAATAGGAGAGGCTTCTTAAATAGACTTATCTCTTACTGTATACTTAGTTTTCATGATCATATTTTATAATAAGAATAATGATGACATTTACTAATGAGATGTACGCTTCTTTATATTTATTACTTTGTAAACATACAAATGCTACTCCTATATTATCATAATCTTTTGAAAGATAAAATGAGAAAGTTTTGTGTTTTTTATTGATATTAATATGTGGATTAGAATAGACACATCATTATAGAGGAGCCACGAAAGTTAATCAAACGTATTGTTAATCCGCAGTACAATATAAATTAATAAATGGACTTGAACACGCAATGAATAAAATGTCAAATATAATATTATCCTTTTTGTTTTTGAATCTGGAAATTAACCTCTTGGCATTTACATACTTGGGAAGTAATTAGGAAACAACAACGGAACATAAAATGTCTTACTATTTTCAGGATCTTGTTTTCACGTTATTGTCATTAAAAATTCATAATAAAACTAAAAAGTATTTAAAGGGCCTCTTAAATCACCTGTGAGGATTGCCGCTGGTAAAAAAAATAAAATAAACACAGAACGTGCATATTTATATATATATATATATATATATATATATATATTATATATATGCATATATATATATATTTATATATATATATTTATATATATTTATATATATATATATATATATATATATATATATATATATATATATATACTGCATTTATGTATGTGAGTCGGTGTCTGTATGAGCTCATTTATATTTATATAATTCCTCTAAGAGAGGGATTATATAAATATTTTGGCATAACTCTGTTATGTGAGTACATTAATGTGCAAAAGAAATCTGCACCAACAACTGCTATTAAGAATACCGTGGTGAAACATTTCCATGAAAAGATAAAGTGTGGATGTGTTGGTCTACTCGAACAAAATCATTGCAAAAAAATTTCAAGATTCAACAAAATTGCAATAAATCTTATCACAACATCTTCCTCCTTGGGAATTCCTGTGCGTATCTTTTATAGATGAACAGTTATGAAAAAATACGAAATGCAAGAAATTAATTAACTAAATTTAATATAACTTGACCCCTTAATTGAAATATACTGAAAAGTGGCATTCCATTTCCATGATTAAATTTCTTTCAAGAGCTTCCAGCCCTCGAGACCTGACGCTTCAAATAGAACATAAAAATTTCATGACAAGAAACCTTCCAAATTAATTGCGGCAAAATGAATCTATCTCAGACAGCATATTTTCTTAAATCTATTAAGATGAACTTTCGTAAGTTATACTAATTCCGGCTTTGTTTAAATTATTTAGATTTCTTCCTTTACAAATCATTGAAAACAAAAATGAGCTCCAAAAAATATCTCTTTAAATCATTGAGATTATACATAACTGCCTTATTTTTCTTACTCAATTTTTATTGCCCTATGTATGATCTGTCGAGCATTATACGATGTATTAAGATTTTTTATGCTGATATTCTCAGTATGTATTTACCTTCATTGTAATCATTCTGCATAATATGAAGTATGTTCTTATTACGGATGTATATAAAGAATGAATTTATGCAAATCAGTTATGCTTCGGGTATAGAAATTATTGTAACATATTCAAGAGAATGAAGCTAGCATGTGGGTGAGAGAGAGAGAGAGAGAGAGAGAGAGAGAGAGAGAGAGAGAGAGAGAGAGAGAGAGAGAGAAAGAGAAAGAGAGAGAGAGAGAGAGGAGAGAGAGAGGTTTTAATATATAAAGATTATAATCGTAAAAATAAAATGAATTACTTTTGTCAACTTTAGGTGTTTTTTCATGTTAACTAAAACACAAGATTATGTATGACTGCTAAACCCGTAGAATTTTACTCATGAAATAAAACTCTGAAGAATTTGGTGTTTCAAGATTAGTATATTCTTATTTTTTATTAACTGACAGTAGCCTTGTTTCCTATAAAAGTGAAAATGTAAGGGAATAATATTTAAAAAGTTCACAATTACTGCAACGTACTATCTATCAAATATTCGCGGGGTGTATAATTACTTAAGTAGAAATTGAACAATTTATGTAAGTGTTTAAGTGATTTTTTACCAGATTTCAGTGGAAATCTTCATAAATTATCTTTGTTTTGTTTTATAATTTAAATCTGTAAAAAAACAAATACCATTTTGTTAAATCAACTGATGTGAGTATTAGAATTATATATCTTTGATCCTCTGAATATTCTTACTTAGATGAAAAAGTTCTCAAAGTGGAAAGATTGACATTAGAAATCAACAAGTTGGTAATTTCTGCTCCGTCAGCATTCATCACAGCGTTCCATGTCGCATTCCCATTCCAGTCCCCAACATTCCGAAATCTGGTGGTGGATATAGTGGAAGTCTTTTGATCCAATTTTTCCACAGCTCTGCGTACATCAAGCCGGGTCTTTTAAATGCTGAAAGTGGAAGCGAAGTGACTCTGAATTAAACATCAAAAAGAATTAGAAATATTCCCAGGAAAATATAGTATTAGCGTTTGTGTTCGAGTGCCATTCTAAAATGAATCCAATATCATTTTCTGCAATCGGATATTTATACTCTGATTTTTTGTATGCGTTCTTTAATATTATTTGAATGAGGTTTGAATTATATATTTTATGTTAAAAGATATATTCAGTAATACGAGTAGAGGGAAAGATTTTGCAGATTATCTACATTAGAGAAATTATATTTCGTTGTTGGTTTATATGTAAATGGTCCTTATTAATAATAGATATGCGAACGTAGAGCAAATATATATATATATATATATATATATATACATATATATATATATATATATATGTATATATATATATATATATATATATATATATATATATATATATATATATATATGTATATGTGTTTGTGCGTGTTTGTGTGTGTGTATGTGTGTTGAAAGAGAGAGAGAGAGAGAGAGAGAGAGAGAGAGAGAGAGAGAGAGAGAGAGAGAGAGAGAGAGAGAGATTATTTTAGTTAATTTTCAAAGTCAACCGTGTAATTCTTATTTCACTAATTACAGAAAACTATGTTATTATGTTATTAACTTCTACCAAAAATATTTTTTTTAGAAAATATATGTTTTAATTATTGTTTTATGCAAATAGAATCTCCGCGTGGGCTTTGGATCGAAATTTAGATCTATTTTCTTCATCATTGAGTATCAATTTCTTCTCTGGGTTTCGATAATGAACTGTGAAAGAGGAACTCATCTTGGCAATTTTATGAGAGAAAGTTGGGAGGTGTTGACAACAGCGTCTTGGTAATTAACTATTCTATTAGATGAAACTTCTCTATGAACTCAAACACCGAATATCCCAAAGTTCGTTGATTAGAAAATGTGTTAGGTATTGGTTAGGTTATTGAGGCAGAAAAGGAAAATACTTTCTCCATCAGAAATTTTTGTCGAGAGGAGGAATGTAATATCCAAGTGATTTTCTATGATTCTTATCACCAAGCTAGTATTACGTTATTCACTAAGGTAATTTAAAAAAAATGAGTTTAATATTCCTCTTGCCTGTAATTGTGTAGATAATTTTCTTCAAATTTATTATATGAATTATTTTTACCACTTTTTATTTTATAATTAGATAGATAATAGTTCTTTACACTATGTACGAATTCTTTATATTTTAAATTTCTAAATTCTGATTGTGAGTTTTTCTGTCCCATATTAGAGCTACATTGTCATGGAAACTGGAAGACTAAATTTAACTAAACATATCTATGGGAATAAACGATAAGTAAAATGTACAAATATAGACGAAATATTTAATTTTTCTCGTTCTAGCACGCGCACAAATACACACACACACACAAACACACACACACACACACGTATATATATATGTATATATATATATATATATATATATATATATATATATATATATATATATATATATATATATATATATACACACATCTATATATATATAAATATATATATATATATATATTATA
>NC_090726.1:2299501-2302001 GCF_036898095.1 Palaemon carinicauda
TTTCTGTCTCCTCTTTTCATTTAAATTCTACATGTTTTTAGCAGACACTAAACGCAAGTTAGACCACTTCCTCTTAGGCATGATTAGTTGCCAAAAACTAGCAAAAACACTATATAAACAGACGTTAGCTGATCAAGACTGACAGCACATGTGCGGACACACCAACTCACTATTTTGATCAGGTAAGCACTGCCTTGTAGAGTCAAAGGTGAAAGTGAAAGTGAAAGTGTGTGCTTTCACGTAGAAAGGAAAAAATATCGTACTGTAAAAAGCAAAATACAATCCAATATCAAAGAAACCAATTGCAAAATAACTAGGTCGCTGGATGATAGGGCTGTCAGGTAGATCCTTGGGTTAGCATATGCATGCACAAAACTACAATTTTTACCTACTAAAATACTCCAGATTGCTTTCATCTTTCGTCTGGCAACAGTACACACCTCGAGGCTAAAGGAGAGCGGTAAAACTAAAATTCGTGATTTTGACCCAAAAATCGAGTTTCTTCCCTTAAGATGAGTTACTCTCATGTAGGTATAAGTTTGCTATGTAAATTACGTAAGACTTTCATCGTTAATTTCATTGTATTTTTCATTCAAGTCAGTTTATGTAAATTTGCGTTATTTTTAAGAATTAACATTTTATTCCACTTATTTTTGTTACGAAGTCTTACGTAATCTGTTTAAGAGTGCTATATGATCCATATGAGATATGAACAAGGGCTTATGTAAATGTCTTTTATATTTCATGAGGCGTTGTGTCATGTTTGTGAGAAAATACGCAATTCTTATATTTACCACGTGTTTGGAAGATTTTCGAAAACTCTAGTGTTAGATTTTATCCTTTTTTTCTGAGAACGGTGGGTGGGTGGAATAGCTAAGAGAGAGAGTGGCCTGAAACCAAGGTTCACCACCTGAATTTTCATCTAGTTGATAACTCTGGTGGCACTAGAGGCCGGCCCTCAAGACACGAGGATAATCTATTAGAATATTCTAGAAGTAACTAAATTCATATATAAACGCCCCCAGGGATGTGTGGGGCAGAGGAGAAACAGACGTCCTGTGAAAAAGCCAAAGTGGCCCTTTCTCTCTCTCTCTCTCTCTCTCTCTCTCTTCAAGTGCCTTTAGAGTGTCCTCTCCAAAGTGATTAAGTTTAATTCCGACATATATTGTGTGTTGAAACATCACGAAAGAAGTTAAAGGGGATTTTAAATTAATTTTGCTTTGGTGATTGTTGGCATTGTGTAAATTTTTGTAACTGGCCCTGTGCAAGGGAAATACTTGAAGTTAGTAAGTTTATCAGTTACTTTATGTAAATTCTTCACGAGTTTAGCCATTAGAGTATAATCATTTCTTTTGTCTTAGCCTGAGGTTTATTCAGATTTAATATTTCGAGTCGAGTGATTGTATAATTTTCAGAGAGTAATTATTTCTTTTGTCTCAGTCTAAGGTTTTATTCAGATTTAATATTTCAAGTCAAGTGATTATATTTTTTTAGAGTGTAAACATTCTTTTTGCCTTAACCTAAGTTTTGTTCAGACATAATATTTCGAGTGATTTTTTTTTTTTTATGTAAATTCTTTCAAAGTGTTGCAATTTTTGAAGAATATCTTTATTTTTGTAAAGAGTGTATCATTTTAATCCTCAGTGTTTATTTCATATTCGCTGTATCCTATTAATGAATTGAAGTAAGAAGTTGTTTGAATAGATCGTAATAATAATTACACAGTTTTGTTTTGAGTGTACTTAAGAGACCTTTGGGTATTCAGTGTTTTTATATATTGCTGTCTGGGTGTTATATAATTGTCTCAGAGTTCGGGTATTAATATTGTCAAGTATAACAGATTTAATGTAAAAACAAACAGGTGAGTTTGGAACTCGAGAGGTTGTATAGCTTGCGAGCAGTAATATAGGTAATATTATATTTCGGTTCCCAGACCAGGGGACCATACTATAATATATTTTTGGTGCCCAGACCCGGGACCATCATATAATAATATATATATATATATATATATATATATATATATATATATATATATATATATATATATATATATATATATACTGTGTGTATGTGTGTGTTTATGTATTTCTTTGCTTGTGTTTGTGTATGTTGATGGATGTATGTTTTTGTGTGTTGGTATGAGCATATGGACTTTTATATATAACCATGAGAGATAATTGATTAGTATCGTCAAAATGATACAATCAAAATTTTTTAGTTTCACTGAAATCTTTACAAATGCTGAACAAAATAAAGAATAAGAAAACCTAACAATATATTTCCTCCATTTTGTATACACTTAAGATATAAACAAGCAAGAGAACGTCATAACCTGAAAGGGTTCCCAACCCTTTGCAGAGGTTTCGATTTCCGCAAGCAGCAGAACCCCTCGATGCATCGTTATTAGAAAGAGACGAAAAAAAAAAAAAGGAACATTCTTCGAACTACTTCTTGTTGCCTTCAAGATTTCTGTGGCTTTCCTTTTACCTGCTGACAT
>NC_090726.1:2307001-2407001 GCF_036898095.1 Palaemon carinicauda
TGAGAAATTATTGAGAGTAAAATGAGCCACAAAAAAAATATCTTCGTAAATCATTGAGATATTAATACATGTCTGCATTATTTTATCCAACTTAATTTTAGTTGTCCTGTGTAACATCAGTCGCGTCTTATGATGTATATTAAAATTTCTGACGCTGATATTCTCAGTATGTATTTATCTTCTTCATAGTTATTCTGCATAGTATGAAGTATGTTCTCATTACGGATGTATATGAAGAATGAATTCATGCAAATCATATTCAAGACAGTGAAGCTAGCATTTGTGTGTGTGTGAGAGAGAGAGAGAGAGAGAGAGAGAGAGAGAGAGAGAGAGAGAGAGAGAGAGAGAGAGAGAGAGAGAGACTTTATATTGGTTAGAAAATCTTTACCTTTAACAAATTTGATTTAGGAAAATTATATGCATAAATACAAGACAAAAGACTTTTGTGAACTTTTAAGTGTTTTATGTGTCAACTAAAACAAGAATAGGTATGACTGCTAAACCCATAGTATTTTACTCATGAAATAACACATTCTGAAGAACTTAGTCTTTCAAGTTTGGTATATTCTTTTGGTTTTATTAATTGAAACTAGCCTTGTTTCCCATGAAAATGAAAAATGTATTTGAATAATATTAAAAATTTCGCCATTAATGCAATGTACTATTCATAAAATATTCGTAGGGTGTATAATTACTTAAGTAGAAATGGAACAATTATGTAAGTGCTTAAGTGATTTATGACTAGATTCCAGTAAAAATCTTCATAAATTATTTTTGTTTTGTTTTATAATTTAAGTCTGTAAAGAAAAGAAAATATATTGTGTTAAATCAACTGATGTGGGCATTGGAGTTATAGATCTTTGATCCTCTAAATATTCTTACTTAGATGAAAAAGTTCTCAAAGTGGAAAGATTAACATTAGAAATCAACAAGTTGGTAATTTCTGCTCCGTCAGCATTCATCACAGCGTTCCATGTCGCATTCCCATTCCAGTCCCCAACATTCCGAAATCTGGTGGTGGATATAGTGGAAGTCTTTTGATCCAATTTTTCCACAGCTCTGCGTACATCAAGCCGGGTCTTTTAAATGCTGAAAGTGGAACCGAAGTGACTCTGAATTAAACATCAAAAAGATTTAGCAATATTCCCAGAAAAATATGGTATTAGCGTTTGTGTTCGAGTGCCATTCTAAAATGAATCCAATATAAATTTGTGCAATCAGATATTTATACTCTGATTTTTTCATGTGTACTTTGAACGGATTTAAATGAAGTTTGAATGATATATTTTATGTTAAAAAAGATATTGCCAGTAATACGAAGAGAGGAAATGTTTTTACCTATTTTCTACATTAAAGAAATCATATTATGTTGTTGATTTATATGTAAATGGCCCATATGAGTAAACGATATGCGCTATGCGAACATAGAGTAAATGTGTGTGTGTATATATATATATATATATATATATATATATATATATATATATATATACATATATATATATATATACATATATATATATATATATATATATATGTATATATATGTATATGTATATATAATATATATATATATATATATATATATATATATATATATATACATATATACATATATATATATATATATATATATATATATATATATATATATATATATATATATATATATATATATATATATATGTGTGTGTGTGTGTGTGTGTATGTGTGTGTGTGCGTGGAGAGAGAGAGAGAGAGAGAGAGAGAGAGAGAGAGAGAGAGAGAGAGAGAGAGAGAGAGAGAGAGAGAGAGATTGAGATTATTTTATCTAATTTTAACAGCCAGCCATGTAATTCTTATTGACTGTTTCACTAATTACAGAAAACTATGTCAATATAAAACTTCTACCAAGAATTTTTTTTTCTTCCTAAAATATATGTTTTCATTATTGTTTTATGCAAACAGAATCTGCGCGTGGGCTTTAGATCGAATTTTAGATCAATTTTCTTCATCACTGAGTATCATTGTCTTCTCTGGGTTTCGATAATGAACTGTGAAAGAGGAACTCATCTTGCCACTTTTATGAGAGAAAGTTGAGAGGTGTTGACAACAGCGTCTTGGTAATTAACTATTCTATTAGATGAAACTTCTCTATGAACTCAAACACCGAATATCCCAAAGTTCGTTGATTAGAAAATGTGTTAGGTATTGGTTAGGTTATTGAGGCAGAAAAAGAAAATACTTTCTCAATTAGACATTTTTTCTCTGGAGGATGAATGTAATATCCAAGTGATTTTCTATGATTCTTAGCACCAAGTTAATATTACGGGATTCGGTAAGGTTATTAAAAAAGGAGATTAATATTCCTCTTGCCTGTAATTGCGTAGATGATCTTCAAATTTAATGTTTGGATTAGTTTTACCCCTTTTTATTTTAAAATTGAATAGATAATAGTCCTTTTCACTATGTACGAGTAAATTCAACTAAACATATATGTACGAATAAACGATAAGTAAAACAGAAATATATGTGAAATATATAATTTTTCTCATTCTAGTATATATATATACATATACATATATATATATATATATATATATATATATATATATATATATATGTGTGTGTGTGTGTGTGTGTGTGTGTGGTTGTGTATATAGTCATATGTGTGTGCGTACTGCATATATATTTACTTGAGATTATGATTAAGGAATGTTATTCGACTCCCGATATATATTTCTTTGATTCTCTTTCATGATTCTTCAAAAAGGAATGGCATTGGAACATCGCTAAGGTTCAGTATCCCACGAGGGATCGGGAAAGATTACTATGATGGTTGAAGCCGCTTTGAACTGACTGTGGACAACTAATAAGATACACATGACATTGGGGGTTCAGGGAAGCTGAGAACATGGGTGGATGAAGAAGAGAAAAAGAATAGATGATATACTGTTAGTTAATCTCAATTTACTGAACCTTTGGTGTTGTTTACGATATTTTCGATAGAACCTACTGAAGGTTTGGAAAATTTCATGTAGATTTGGTAAACGATAAATGAATTGTGTAATCATTTGGACATTCTGTATGCCCTAAATTCAGAGCTTTTTTTTCTATCTTTCTTTGATGAACCAATTGTGAATAAGGAAAGTAAATAATTCGCATTTATCATAGCTCTTATGACGATATATATATATATATATATATATATATATATATATATATATATATATATATGTATATATATACATACATATATATATATATATATATATATATATATATGTATGTATGTAAATGTATATATATGTATATATATATATATATGTATATGTGTATGTATGTGTATATATGTATATGTATGTATATATATGTATGTATGTGTATGTTTTGCTTATGTATTTATATAGATAAGGCTATCGTGTTTTCATATAAATAAACTGTACTGAGAGTCAAAAAACAAGAATTTACCCGCCACCTGAAATGACCCACTTTGGCAGGTGTCTAATGAGCTTGGGGTCTCCGCCCACCTGACCCAAGCCTAGGTAGCTGGTAAGGGACTGTCATTGTTCTCTAAATCTCTATATGTATGTTCGTAGTTGTTATGGGTGACTTAAATGCTAGAGTGGGTACTGGAGAGGTAGAAGGTGTCATTGGGAAATATGGCGTACCAGGTGAAAATGAGAGTGGTGAGAGACTGGTAGATATGTGTGTTGAACAAGAGATGGTAATAAGTGCTAGCTTTTTTAAAAAGAAAGATAAAAATAAGTATACATGGGTAAGAGTGGCAAATGGAAGAGTAGTAGAAAGGGCATTAATGGATTATGTGTTGATAACTAAAAGAATGTTTGGAAGATTGAAAGACGTGCACGTGTTTAGGGGTATGGCTAACGGTATGTCTGATCATTTTTTGGTGGAAGGAAAATTAGTTGTAGCAAAAGAGTGGGGGAATAGAGTAGGTGGATGTAAAAGGGAGCTAGTGAGGGTTGAAGAGCTAATAAAACCGGGGGTAAAAAGTAAATATCAGGAAAGGTTGAAAATGGCATATGACGAGGTGAGAGTAAGAGAAACTGGTAATTTAGAGGAGGAGTGGAAGTTAGCAAAAGAAAATTTTGTTGGGATTGCAAGTGATGTATGTGGCAAGAAGGTTGTTGGAGGCAGCATGAGGAAGGGCAGTGAATGGTGGAATGAAGGAGTGAAGGTAAAAGTGGAAGAGAAAAAGAGGGCTTTTGAAGAATGGCTGCAGAGTAATAGTATAGAGAAGTATGAAAAATATAGAGAGCAAAAGGTGGAAGTAAAGCGCAAGGTACGTGAGGCAAAGAGGGCAGCTGACCTGAGGTGGGGTCAGGGACTGGGTCAGTCATATGAAGAGAATAAGAAGAAATTTTGGAAAGAAGTGAAGAGAGTAAGGAAGGCCGGCGCAAGAATTGAAGAGACAGTGAAAGATGGAAATGGAAGGTTGTTAAAAGGAGAGGAGGCAAGGAAAAGGTGGGCGGAATATTTTGAAAGTTTGCTGAATGTTGAGGATGATAGGGAGGCAGATATAATTGCGGTTCCAGGTGTTGAGGTGCCAGTGATGGGAGATGAGAATGAGAGAGAGATTACAATTGAGGAAGTGAGGAGAGCACTAGATGAAACGAGAGTAGGAAAAGCATCGGGTATGGATGGTGTGAAAGCTGAGATGTTGAAGGAAGGGGGTGTGACTGTACTTGAATGGTTGGTGAGATTGTTTAATGTGTGTTTTGTGTTGTCAATGGTACCAGTAGATTGGGTCTGTGCATGTATTGTACCACTATATAAGGGTAAGGGAGATGTGCATGAGTGTTGTAATTCAAGAGGTATTAGTTTGTTGAGTGTAGTTGGAAAAGTGTATGGTAGAGTACTGATTAATAGGATTAAGGATAAAACAGAGAATGCAATCTTGGAAGTACAGGGTGGTTTTAGAAGAGGTAGGGGTTGTATGAATCAGATTTTTACAGTTAGGCAGATATGCGAGAAATATTTAGCAAAAGGTAAGGAGGTGTATGTTGCGTTTATGGATCTGGAGAAAGCATATGATAGAGTTGATAGGGAAGCAATGTGGAATGTGATGAGGTTATATGGAGTTGGTGGAAGGTTGTTGCAAGCAGTGAAAAGTTTATACAAAGGTAGTAAAGCATGTGTTAGAATAGGAAATGAGGTGAGCGATTGGTTTCCGGTGAGAGTGGGGCTGAGACAGGGATGTGTGATGTCGCCGTGGTTGTTTAACTTGTATGTTGATGGAGTGGTGAGAGAGGTGAATGCTAGAGTGCTTGGACGAGGATTAAAACTGGTAGGCGAGAATGATCATGAATGGGAGGTAAATCAGTTGTTGTTTGCGGATGATACTGTACTGGTAGCAGACACAGAAGAGAAGCTTGACCGACTAGTGACAGAATTTGGAAGGGTGTGTGAGAGAAGGAAGTTGAGAGTTAATGTGGGTAAGAGTAAGGTTATGAGATGTACGAGAAGGGAAGGTGGTGCAAGGTTGAATGTCATGTTGAATGGAGAGTTACTTGAGGAGGTGGATCAGTTTAAGTACTTGGGGTCGGTTGTTGCAGCAAATGGTGGAGTGGAAGCAGATGTACGTCAGAGAGTGAATGAAGGTTGCAAAGTGTTGGGGGCAGTTAAGGGAGTAGTAAAAAATAGAGGATTGGGCATGAATGTAAAGAGAGTTCTATATGAGAAAGTGATTGTACCAACTGTGATGTATGGATCGGAGTTGTGGGGAATGAAAGTGATGGAGAGACAGAAATTGAATGTGTTTGAGATGAAGTGTCTGAGGAGTATGGCTGGTGTATCTCGAGTAGATAGGGTTAGGAACGAAGTGGTGAGGGTGAGAACGGGTGTAAGAAATGAGTTAGCGGCTAGAGTGGATATGAATGTGTTGAGGTGGTTTGGCCATGTTGAGAGAATGGAAAATGGCTGTCTGCTAAAGAAGGTGATGAATGCAAGAGTTGATGGGAGAAGTACAAGAGGAAGGCCAAGGTTTGGGTGGATGGATGGTGTGAAGAAAGCGCTGGGTGATAGGAGGATAGATGTGAGAGAGGCAAGAGAGCGTGCTAGAAATAGGAATGAATGGCGAGCGATTGTGACGCAGTTCCGGTAGGCCCTGCTGCTTCCTCCGGTGCCTTAGATGACCGCGGAGGTAGCAGCAGTAGGGGACTCAGCAGTATGAAGCTTCATCTGTGGTGGAAATGTGGGAGGTTGGGCTGTGGCACCCTAGCAGTACCAGCTGAACTCGGCTGAGTCCCTGGTTAGGCTGGAGGAACGTAGAGAGTAGAGGTCCCCTTTTTGTTTTGTTTCTTGTTGTTGTCGGCTACCCCCCAAAATTGGGGGAAGTGCCTTTGGTATATGTATGTATGTATGTTCGTATGTTTGCTTTCCCTATAAAATGTAAAGAAACCTCTCTCAATAAATCAGTCCTCTGAAGAAGTATCACGAAACTAGTCAGGACTTAAGCACATATTTCGTATTTTCATTTTCCCTGTGGTTCTTCTGCATCTGAGCATCACGTTTTCCTGTGATTTTTACGCATATATATATATATATATATATATATATATATATATATATATATATATATATATATATATATATACATATATATATATATATGTATATATATATATATATATATATATATATATATATATATATATATATATATGTATATATACATACATACATATATATATATATATATATATATATATATATATATATATATATATATATATATATATACATATACATATACATATATATATATATATATATATATATATATATATATATATATATATATATATATATATATATATATTATTCCAGATGAAGACATTCCAATCTGAACAGAGGTAAATATGAAATTTGTGATAGACAACTATCCTAAAAGTGCTTTAATCCGTTAAGGCCGTATTATTGTCCATAAAATCTACTTAATGACGAATGTGTGCAAAAGTATTTTGAGTTGAAGTGAAAGTTATTCAGTCACCCAAAAAAACTGCATACTTAGTGAAATTCTCATGAATATTTTTTATATATAATTTCCTAGTTTTCACAACTCCCTCTCCCCAATACATGCACTCCCTCAAGTTCAAAATAGTTTTATATTCGGTTACATCTCATTTGGTGTGCATAATGAAGGATCTATATAGATGGAACCACATTCTAAGAACAGAATGATGAGCCTTGTACATTACTAAGATGCGTTTCAGACTCGAAATGCAAAAACTGTATATTACAGTATGAGAGAGAGAACATTTCTGCATAAGAGTGTAATGAAATCCTGGATTAATGTTGAGACGATCATATATCAGTAATTTTGGATATAGAAAACAAATCAGTGGCAACATAAAAGAGGAAAACTTTTTCTATTAATGGAGAGGAATATCATCGATGGAACATATCCCACATCCGGGTTATCGCGGGTTGAAGAGCTCCCATGCACTAGAGGGATGATGATGATATTCCCTTAAAGCCGATGAAGATGGCGATCTAAACTCACCAGCTGCAAATTCTGTATATCTAAATCCAGTTTCCATACACAACACTTCAATCTATTTATCTTTATTCCTGATAATTTTCTCGTATCTATCAATATGAATTTATATATAGGTCAGGAAAATAGTATTATGAATTGTGATGAAAAATTCGCACTGAGATATATACGTCGGTGAAAATTCAAAATTTTATAGGCTATCAAGACTCTTTTCCTTTTCCATTAGAGTTTTTGATATTATATAGTTTATGTATTCAACGTAGGAGTAACTTAACACATTTTATTGTAATACAAATTGTAAAATCACAATAAAAAATCCTAAAATCTTAAAGTAAATAAAAAAAAAGCATTTCTTTATGAAACGCTGAAATTAAATGAGCATGCTACTGTTTTTAAAAATAACTTTAAGTGGACTTTCTTTTTTTACTATAAGGCAATATAAAATTAGTTAATCCAGTAGACGAAGAAAAAATATGTCACCAGTCTCATTTAATCTTATCTGAGCATTACACTGAATATAATTATTTAAATTTTCTATAAAACACATCCATAAGACTAAAATCAATAACAGAGCTTTGCTCAGGCTATATCTATAACATTTAAAACTCTTCGAGAAGACAAAAATTAATTATTTTTTAATAAGTTTAACGAGTTAAAGTATCAAAAGTTAATTGAAATGTATCACAATTAAGATTATTTTATGAGCTATTTTTTTTTCACCCGTAGATAGCAAAGACCTGATGTTTTTCTTCAATGTTAGTTTTACTCAACCAACATTAAAAGTTCTGAAGAAAAAAACTAACTCATGGCGGGAAAGTGGAGCCCCTTTAAGAATTTTCTAGAGAGAGAGAGAGAGAGAGAGAGAGAGAGAGAGAGAGAGAGAGAGAGAGAGAGAGAGAGAGAGAGAGAGAGAGAGAGAGAGAGAGAGTCCACAACATATACCGAAGCTCAAAAATAGCAGAGCGAACTGTCTTAAAGGGGGAACGAAATAAAAAAAGGTACAATATATGGAGCCTTTATTTGAGAAAACAAGGTCCAACGGCCTCCCTGATAGGCTCATAATGTGTTTTGTTGCTTAGGTTGTCCTGCGTTTAAGAGGATCTCTAAAACCAATGTAGGATAATGATGATGGTGATTCTGTTTCTTTGCAGTAAACGACCGGCGATGAACTTTGTGACTGCCTACAAGTTCTTTTCCTGTCTTCAACAATATTTTATTCATTTATATATATATATATATATATATATATATATATATATATATATATATATATATATATATATATATATAATTTTATCTTTGATTGATAAGACTCTTGCTTATATCGTTCATGACATTTAATGTCCAGAACATTATCATCCAATCTCAATATAAGTAAAGTCATTAGAAAAGATGGAAAAAAATTTCAGACTTTCTGCGATGTCATATCAAATATTTATTTTTTATCCTGAAGCATACTGTTATTTATAAAACATCTTGCTCATCATTAATTGGTCAATCACAATTTTAATAATAAGGATATATAATTGCTACATTACCTTTCATTAGCCGTTATTCCTTTTACCAGGGCATGTTTATTATACCCATAGTTTCTCTTTCATAATCTACTGCTATTCTTGCACTATCGTTATTCTTGTTATTATTATCAATTTCTTAAAAAACTAGCCACAAGTAATACAGATGGGATACTTTTTTCTTTTTTTTTTCTATATTGATGTTTCTAATAGTTTTTAATTATACGAATTTTTCTTGGTAAAATGTCCTTTTGTATATTGGCGGAAGGATCCCTGCCACGTACGCAACCATTCTCTGACCTGAGTAACTATATATTTAATTTTACTTAAAAATTTCCATTGAAAACTATTTATTTCAGTAACCCCTATACAGCAATTTTTACCAATTTTTATGATTTTCATTGAAATAGAGTATCAGTTTTCTTGTATTCGAAACGGTAATCGCAAATAAACTTTTGTTGCTCTCATGTTCATTTTTTTTATTTTTTTTATTTTATTTTTTTTTTTTGTCGCTAGTTTATAAATATGTTTAAAATCTTAATGTTATAATTATAATGAAAGATGCATAAAATGTTAGAGATGAAAACTAAATAGGCCAAAATAGTAAAATTTGCTAAGAAAACGCACAGACGATAATATATCACATTTGGTACATGTTGCTTATATATTACTTGTGTGTTTAGAGCAAATCGCGGTACTCCTGGATTTGAGGGAAAGGGCTCACCGCTGGTAAGTAACCCTTAGAATGTTATGATATGTCTTTATGATCACCAGTGATAAGGAAAATTACCGCTAGAAGCCCGTACTTACGCATATAATTTCATTCAATTTTCTCAAAACTTTGAATTTCTTGCTGAAAAGAAATACATATTTTTTTTTTGTATTATCGGTCTGATTTTGATATTCAATCATGAAAAGATACAAAATTCTATAGCCTACAGTCTGTAAATTATTTAGGCCTAAAACCAACAACAAATACAGCCACGTTTAGTCCACTACAGAACAATATCCTCAGACACGTCATTTTATGTATAAGATTTGGCCAGTTTTCATCACCACGCTGGCCAGTGCGGATCGGCGATGCTGAGAGATTTTTTGTCTTATCGCTCACAGCAAACCAATTTAGCATAGGTGTCCTTGACTCTAAAGCTTTGCTAATCATGGGAATACCCAAACCCAACTCTTTAACAACATTAAGGTATCCCTACCGTGATATATATATATATATATATATATATATATATATATATATATATATATATATATATATATATATGTATATATATATATATATATATATATATATATACTTTAATAATTGATTTTCTTTGATTTACATGCAAAACTCTTGGTTCCCTTCCATGAAGAATAGTGGCCTTAATAATCATTCATGCATACCACTTTGGATTTGAAGTCCATACCAATTCGTTTAAAAATTTTCTAACCCCTTGAATTCTATAATTCACCACTTATCTCATTTAAAAATATTTTTCTTAGTTCACTTGATAAATTAGAAGACTCAATCCCTTCCATCCTTTTAGGATTAATATCAACGTAAAGGATCCCACTTTACAAATATTTCCATAAATATACAACTTTATCAATATATATTTAAATCCCCATATATTGCAGCCATAAATAAGTATATAATTATCTACACAAACCAGTCATCCTATAGCCCACACACAATCATCTTTTTTTTACCTTTCGACTTTGCTCTTACATTGTATCTACAGTCTTCCCCTTTCTATGACCTCTTAGATCACCCTTTCCGTAAGATGTTGAAAAGCCAAGGAAACATACTTTACTTTGATTTACTTTAGATTAAGGGCTGCTTTTCTAGCCCTATACAGAAGGGGAATCCCACTCCTTACCGAACCTTCATAATCATTTTATCATGTTCTTTCCAAAGCATTAAACATTTCACATCGCATATTACGCGTTTATTGTCAAATCTACACTATGGAACAGCTTAGAGAACAATAAAGGCTTCAGTCTTCTCTTGATATCTTCAGCCTTTCTGATGTCTAGTGGGACCTTATTAAATATAGTCTTGGGGCCGCATATTTAAAGGCTCTGGAGCCTACAGTAGACACATATCTAAGTTTCTTATCTCATACCTATGTTTTGAAAAATATATATACTCTAAAAGACAGTACATTTCCATCATTATAACTTATAGAAGTTGTATATAATGTCTATATTGCTTGTTCCTGTCTGGTCTCAAAAGCATTTCCAGGCTCCGTTACGACTCAGTCAGCGTTTTCTCTTTTACTTTCATTCCAGACTTATATTTCGTACGTAAAAATAAATGACTTGATTCTCGTGTCCTTCTCCAATACAATATTTCTTTTTCCTTAATTTCACCCGACGTTATATACTAACAAATATCCCATTGTAATCTATATATATATATATATATATATATATATATATATATATATATATATATATATATATATATATATATATATATATATATATATATATATATATGCGTGTATGTCAAACCAGTCAAACTCTTCTATCGAAAGATGGAAAATAACTCTATATATCGTCTACGTCATTGTACACATCGCTATCATCATCTAGACAGCCATATGAAAATAGATTGACTCATTTTATTTCCTTTCTTTCTGCAACAAAAAATGCCAAGCATAAAACGATATTCTCTGAGGAATGATGGTCGAACCTTTTTGAGTGTCGCTTTTATCTCTCTATTCAAACTTTTGTCATATATCTTGCAATAGTTCACAAGCTCACTAATAACGTGTCCCCAGAGGAAATAAAAGATATATATATATATATATATATATATATATATATATATATATATATATATATATATACTGCATGTGTGTTTCTGTGACTGTATCTATGACGGCATGTTGAATCCATGCATTCTTTAAGGAGGTGTCTATGCCTTTTTATTGTTTGGATACAAATTCCCCCCACCCCCAGACAAAAAATCAGAAAAGTAGTTCTTGGTGTCTCCTCCGTCTTGCAGTAAAATTAGTGGAGTTAAATGTGAATTTATTGTATATTTTCTTTATATCCTTATGCCATAGTAGCCTATTCAGAAAAAATATACGGTTAAATAATTATTGAAATTTTTTTTTCCATGTTCCAATATTCTTGCCAAATGTATTGCTCCGCTCTTGGGTGTGTCATTACACTGCCGGCTGTTATTGAAGGAGAACGAAAACAGGAATACCTGTGGTTTGCGATATTCAGGTAATCACACGTTACGCATTTTTCAAATGTTTGGTACCGTTATTGTAGATACCAGATCATTTATATTGAAGTATATTTAGAGTTATTTTCAAATAAAAAATGGATATATATGTAATTAGCAATGTTGGTAGCCCTACTCGATTTTGAGTGAGCATTCATAGGCCAAGACATTTTACCAATGACATCAAGTCCATAGGCCCAAATCCCATGTACTGTGCAAGGCTATGTCTAATGTATAATGAATGTAAGTTTTAATGGGCTATACAACTTAGAAACAATTTATAGGCCTCTGGTACAGAGGATCCTTCAATAATTTTCTGAATGCCTTGGCATACGTACGATAAATTGAATGTGAAGGTCCTGTAGAGTGTGTGGTTCCCCTAGCTTTATAGGACCAGAAAATGAGACCTTAGAGCAAATAAGTATTAGTAAAATTATATTTCTATTCCGAATTTTAAAACAAAATGTTGACGCTATGCTAAACGTCCTATAATTTAAAAAAAAGCATCCGACGCAACATTCTTCTTTACTCAAGGGGTTAACTTTTGCACTGTAATTGTTCAATGCCACTTTCCACTTTGTAATTGTAGAACAGACTCCAGCTATGATAAGCAGCCCTTCTAGAAGGAGGACACTCCAAATATAGACCATTGTTTTGGAGTCTTTAGTGCTGTAGACTGTATCAATTGTGTTCTACTCTCCCAAGTAGAAGTTCTCGGAAAAAAAAACAGTATAAGATATTTGAATTTCTAGTAAAACCGGAATTCAGTTTAAGAAAGGGACCAATTTTGGCTAGTCAGGCAATTTTGTGTATGATTGATGGGGTTCAGGAGCTAATAAATTGCGTATCAAATTATTTAAATAAGCCCATTTGAGAGTTTTAAGTTAACTGTTTACATTTTAGACCTAGTGTGCTATTGAGCTCATGGTTTCAATTACTTAGGGAGATTTCTGTGTTTTTGTGTATATACTACTTGCAAGAAGATAGGATTAGGTAATTTTTTTTAAAGATGGTGTTTTCGCTCTGAAATACAATATGAAGTTTTGGTAAATTTACAGTTTCATCCATTATGGGGAAACTGGAATAAAAATATATTTGTTGCATCAGAAATAGTGTAGTTCCAACGAATTTAACGTTTATTTTCACCGCAAACCATCCGATTTAGAGATTTACTATGTAATTGGAGTTAAAACAACAAGTTGTTCTAGAATGCAGAAAGACCCTACTTCATCCCAACAATTATGGGGGACACCAGGTGGGAACCGGGGTTTTGGGTGGGGGGGGGCGTCAAATGATATTTGCAATAAATGAATACTTATCCTTCCACCACCCCTCCCCCTATACCCCTACCTAGCCCTACCAGGGGGGGGGCTCCGCCCCCCCCTGCGACCCCCCCTTAAGGCCACAGTGATTTTCAGGGCACTACTGAACCTAATAAACCTACCTAACCTAGCCTAGGGGCCCTGTACCCCTACCTAGGCCTACCGGGGGGCCCCCCCTGCGACCCCCTTTAAGGCCACAGTGATTTTCGGGACACTACCGAACCTAATACAACCACCTAACCTAGGGCCCTGTACCCCTACCTAGGCCTAGCCCCTGCGACCCCCCCCCCCCCCCCCTTACAGCCACTACCTAACACATCCATCAAACCAAATCCAAAGTGATGGTACTGCTGTATACATCGTTATACTATCACCATTATAATATACTCTATAAATTAATGAAGCTTACCTTAAACTGTTGGTTCATAAAGATGTGCTGCTGCTTTGAGGAAAACGTGAAGCCGTTGGGAAGGTTCCTTGGCATGCAGGACAATTTTTATTTTGTAAAATTAAATTGTCTCTCTGGCACAAATGCACTAGTTTTTCAACAAATTCATTGTAAGTTAGGAAACAGTCAGGACAAGAAGATGGAATTTCAACTTCTTGTGCAACATGAGATGATGTGCTTTCTATGGTCTCCATGTCTAAGAACGAAATGAAATGCCTGGGAAGAAAATGTATTGTTGCGCAGTTGTATTGTCGCGCTGTGATTGGCCAAACATGTATGACGTCATAGTGGACAGGCGCTGTGATTGGCCAAACGTGTAAGACTTCATAGTGGACTAGTTTGTCAGCGGATTATAGTGGTTACAGGGCTCATTTAAGCAAATACAAGACACAGTCAACAATAACAACAGACTTAGAAAAAAATCTGGGAGGAAGACATGAGTAGCGTGAGTTTGATCGTCGATGTATAAAGAACTAGGCATTTGCGACAGATAATAATTTACAGAAATACTACAAAAGACTTGCTTTACTCGGGAAATATATTATTATAATAGATTTCCCATAATGGATGAAACTGTAATAATACCGAAAGAATTTGTGTAAATTTACATCTACCTATGATGCATTTCAGGAAATAATGTATAGAGAAAAAAGGTTTGTTTTACCATTATCCTTACCCCAGTATATTTTCCCCCACCCTAAAATCCAGCTTCCCACTGGGTGGACCCCGTTGTCAGCAGATATATAATGGTGTATCTCACTACATATCTCCTTATATATCTTACTATTTATTTTATGAAAAGTCATTGTTCCGTAACTGAAATACAAACCACGCTATTTAATGTGGGTTATTACTTTCGGCGTAGCTGAAATGACGAGCCATTAGAATTTTAACGAGGGTTTACTACCCCACTGCTAGTTAGCGGGGGGGTAGGGAGGGTAGCCTGTTAACCCCCCCCCCCCCACACACACACACCTGTGATGAGCTCACTTTGCTCTCGGCTCGGGTGGTAGGCGGACGTGTCCGCTCTCACCCTCGCCTGTTTGACAGCCATATTAATGCTTTTGTCTTTTTTACTTACTCTTTCTTATACTTGGAATATATATATAAACATTCTTTATGTTTATGTATATATTTCTGTATAGAAATGTAGTAAGTTTTCTTTTCAGTGTTTGTGCTGTGTGTGTGATGTACGACGACACTGGCGTAGTGCGAGGCCACCACAGTTCCACTTCGTGGGGAACGACCTCTCCCTCTGGCCCTTCGGTCTTCCCTTCGGCTTATTTCCGTTAACTCGGCTGCCGCAGGGGAACCGTCATCACCTGGACTCTCTTCATTCATCTATTATCTTCGCTTTGCCTCTTTTCCTACGGGAATCTTGGATTCTCAGCGAAGGGAATGTGGCCTTTATTTAGAGTGACTACGGTCTCTCTCTACTCGAGGTCGTTCACCCCTTATAACTACGTACTATTACGATGGCTCCTTTCCCGTTGCGGGTTAGGTTGCTATTTTCGTTGTTTGTCTCAATTATTTTTAGTGAAATCTAATTGTGTTTTAACTTTTCAGCTTCTCCGTGGGGACTACTTCCCTTCGGGGGGTCAGTGGTTCTCACTTTTAGTGTATGTTCTTAGTGATTTAGATAATTATAATTCTTCGGAGTTCCTCCCTGGGGAATTTGCTGAAATAATTATTTAATTTTATTTTCCCAGTTGACTATGCAGTTCTTATTCGTTCGACTAAGAGTGCCAACGTAGCAGAGCCTGCTGTCTCTGCCGAACTGTCCTGTTCATGACTGGGGAATCTGCTGTCGCTGCAGTCCCTCAGGGGAAGTCGTCATGGGCGTTATCCCTTCTCTTAGAAGTACTCCCGTGACAACGTGCCAGCACTTCAGATCATCTTAGAATGCTAAAGGAGGTTTTCCTCCTGGGGTTGGACAACTTCCCTTCCGAGGGAGGTTTTCTCCCTTCAGAGGGAGAACTTCTCATACCTTAATAAATTCATCGCCTTCGACTACTGTTGCTGCCCTTTGGCCAGACTTTTCTCCTCCCTTGCTGAGTTTCTCTTCCTTCAGGGGTGGAGCACAGTCTTGGAAAGTCTCTTCTACAAAGTGTTCACTTCTCTCGTTCGCGAGAGAGGCCACTCATAAAGACTCCTCTTCGGAGGATCGTTCCTGATAAAGTCAGCTTGCTGATCCAACGGCCCCAAGGGGATTCACCACGTGTGTCTTCAAGTCTCTTCTACGAAGTGTCACCTCTCTCGTTCGCGAGAGAGACCACTCATAGAGACTCCTCTTCGAAGGATCGTTCTTGATAAGATCAGCTTGCTGATCCAACGGCCCCAAGGGGGTTCACTACGTGTGTCTTCAAGTCTCTTCTACGAAGGGCACCTCTCTCGTTCGCGGGAGAGGTCCCTCATAGAGACTCCGTCTCGGAGGATCAAGCAGAACTTCCAGTGACCTCTACCTTGTGCTGCAACGTGGTCCTTTGGACTTCGGTCCTGGACTCTAGCACAGACCTTTAAGGTTCCATCGGTGGATACTGGCCCTTCCAAAGGGCACATCCCGGTTCCTGATCGTCCTGCCAGCTGACCTACCGATCTACCACCGCAACAATGTGCTGCAACAAAGGACTTCGGTCCTGGACTCTAAAGCAGACCTGCTTATGGTCCTCATCGGGGGATGCCCGCCCTTTTTTAAGGAGACATCCCAGTTCCTGATCGTAGTGCCAGCTGACCCTTCAACCTAGCGCGTAAACGCGCGCATGCGATCTTCACACGCGCGCGCATGCGATCTTCACACGCGCGCGCTCGCCGATCTTCTCATGCGCGCAAGGCCGACGATCCACACAAGCGGCGATGATCTTCTTACGCGCGCAAGCGCCGACGACCTTCTTGCGTGCGCGAGCGCCGACGATCTTGTCTGCACGCGGTACCGATGGTCTCCCGCGCGTGCCAATAGTCTTGCGCACGCGTGCTTTAATAGTCTTGCGTGCGCACACTCCAATAGTCTTGCTCGCGCTCGCTCTCCGATAGTCTTGCGCGCGTGGCGATGGTCTTCCGCGCGCGCGCACGCGTCAACAACTCGTACGCAGCGCGTGCCAACATTCTTGCCCGCACAGGCTCTTAATTCTGATCCTGCACGTCAATCTGATTCCTGTACATTCTATGAAGTCTCGCCCATGCGCAAACATTCTGGCCCGCATGGGCTCTTCATTCTGATCCTGCACGTCAACCTGATTCCAGCACGTCAACCTGATTCCTGCACACACTATGAAGTTTCGCGCTCACGCGCCCGCTCCAGCAGTCTCCAGCACGCGAGCCCCGGGGATTTCCCATCGCGCGAGCGCCAGCGCGCTCCCCAGCGCAATCGCCAATACCCTCCCACGCGCGAGGATGCCGGACATCGCGCGTTAAGGGCGCCATCACTGCATTCCCACCCCCGCAAGCACAGAACAGTGTGCTTGCCAGTAGGGGTCAAAGGTTCCAGAAAGGTCCAGGGACATTTCTTCCTTATCTTCCTTCTTCTTACAGGCGACTCCTCCAAAGGGAGTGTCTGACAGCGCAGCCGTCAGCCCTGGTTTGGGGCTCTAATCAGAGCAGTAGCACAGGCTTTCAAGCCTGTTCTCTCTTGAGTTGGGCCACAAATCCTTGGCTGCTTCTACTCCCCTGAAGAGGGAAAGAGGAGTTTCGGACGCAGTAACTTCTCCGAGGACGAAGCTGTCTCCTCGTAAGTCTTCGAGGCAGGCACCCTCCCCCCCTCAGACTTTTCTCCCTCCTCTTCGGACGAAGATTTCCCGTCCTCAGGAGAGTAACGTGAGGTAAAGTCTTCTCGAATAAGGGCAGAGAAGAGCCTGCCTCCGTCGTTGGTGGAGTCCTGCATCCCTCCCAGGAGGGAGTCAAAGGACTCCAAGACAATACCAGGAGGCCCCTAGCACCGGAATCTACAGGCTCAGACATTCTTCTGTTATGCAAACGAACCGGTTTGAGCCTAAGGACCTGGAGCAGGCTGCTGAGAGGTGAAGGATGTCACCAAGACTCCCACCTACATAGGGCTTTGACATTCAAGCCACCTCCCACCAAAGCAGTGAAGACAGTGGTGTCTAAGCCCTTTCCGGTCTAGGACAAGAAAGGCAAGGAGTCCTCCAGGGAAGGGAAGAATCCTAGAGGGAGTAGCCGAGGCCACAAACACTAGTGTGACGGCGCCGAGTAAGGTTGTGAACTCAAAGGCAGGTTGGAAACGACTGAGTTATATTATTGTAGAACTCTCTCCTTATATACAAATTCTAAAGGCAACAGGACATAACAAGTTCACAAGACAGACAATATTACAGAGGAAAGACCAGACATGAATTTTCATGCTCGTTTTAGTGCGAGGGAAGAGCGAAGATACAAGCATAATATATACAAAAGGAATTATGTACAATTGTGTGAAACACGGTGGGTACATGGCTCCCCCCCTAAAAATGACATACTGTACATGTTAAATAGGGCGCCCTGATCTAGAGAGGCGAACTGTAGGTGGGTCATCTGGCAGAAGATAAGCAGGTTTTAGACAATCAATGGAGACCCAGTCTTCTTTGCCCCGAATGTTTAGGAGGAATGCTTTCGGACTGCGTCGGATCACAAGGAAAGGGCCCGTGTAAGGGGGCGTTAGTGGTGGCTTGCTGGTGTCGTTGCGCAGGAAGACGTGCGTTGCAGAATGCAAGTCCGTTGGTATGTGATGCTTCGCTGGGGGCTTGTAAGTCTGGCGGCACGGAGTAAATTTTCCCACGACGTGACGTATGCGCTGGAGATCGTCGGAGGAGGTTGTAGAAGGAAAAAATTCGGCAGGGACGACCAACGGGTCGCCATACACCATTTCAGCTGCCGAGACGTCGATGGCGTCTTTAGGAGTGGTCCTTAGTCCCAGGAGGTCCCAGGGAAGCTGAGTAAACCAGTTGCAATCCTTGCAGCGGGACATCAAAGCTGCTTTGAGGGTGCGATGAAAACGTTCAACCATTCCATTGGCAGCGGGGTTGTAGGCCGTTGTCTGATGTAGGGTGATGCCCAGGAGATTCGCTAATGATGTCCACAATTGAGAGGTGAAAGTGGTTCCCCTGTCAGAAGTAATATGCTCAGGGATACCGAATCTTGAAATCCATCCAGAGAGTAAGGCAGATGTACATGAGGCGGATGTTGCAGTTTCCATGGGAATGGCTTCAGGCCAACGAGTGGAGCGGTCGATGACGGTAAACAGGTAACAATGTCCTTGTGATGTGGGTAGGGGGCCTACAACGTCGACGTGAATGTGTGCGAAACGGCGCTGAGGTTGAGGAAAGGTGCCCACTCCTGAATCCGTGTGTCGATGTACTTTGGAAGTTTGGCAAGAAGTACAGGCGCGGACCCAATCCTTAGCATCCTTAGAAATGCCGTGCCAAATGAACTTTGCATTCAGCAGCTGTGCAGTAGAACGGCACGAGAGATGTGAAAGGCCGTGAATGAAATCAAACACCTGTCGGCGCATGGGAGCAGGAATCCAAGGTCGCGGTCTACCAGTACTGACGTCACAGAGGAGGGTGGTGTTGGAGTCTTCAAGGGGAAAGTCTTCCCAACGGAGGGACGTGCAGGATGTCCTACAAGCTTGATATTCTGGATCCTATCGCTGGGCTTCAGCCAGGGCGTTGTAATCCAATCCCAGTTGAACGGCAGCCAACGTGTTTCTTGACAGGGCATCGGCAACGGGATTCAGTTTCCCAGTGACGTATTGGAGGGTGCAATTGTATTCAGCCACGGCGGAGAGATGTCGGCGTTGACGGGCGGACCAGGCGTCAGACTGTCGAGTGAAGGCGTGCACCAGAGGCATGTGGTCTGTGCGAATGACGAAGGGCGTACTTTCTAAGAAATGGCGAAAGTGACGGACAGCCAAGTGCACCGCCAGCAATTCTCGATCGAAGGTAGAATAACCCGATTCCGCCTTGGACAGTTTTCTGCTGAAGAAGGCCAATGGGCGGGGCGAGCCTTTGACCACCTGCTCGAGTACTGCACCAATAGCGACGTCGCTGGCATCGGTGGAGAGAAGGAGAGGGGCGTGTGGGATAGGAAAAGTGAGAGCCGCAGGAGTTGATAGGGCCTTCTTTGCATTGCAGAAGGCTGCTTCTTGAAGGGGACCCCACTTCAGGTCCTTCGGCTTGCCCTTAAGGGAGGCGTAGAGGGGAGCAAGAGTGGCGGCAATGGCTGGCAGAAAACGGTAATAATAGTTGATCATGCCCAAGAATTCCTGCAGAGCTTTGACGGTCGAGGGCACGAGGAAGTTCTGAACGGCTGCTACCTTCTCAGGGAGGGGGTGGACACCTTCAGGAGTGATGCGGTGCCCTAAGAACGATACTTCGTTGGCGCCAAAGGTACAGTTGTCGTACCGGACTACAAGGCCGTTTTGTTGCAGGCGGTCGAGCACGATGCGCAGG
This sequence comes from Palaemon carinicauda, assembly GCF_036898095.1. Classification (NCBI taxonomy): domain Eukaryota; kingdom Metazoa; phylum Arthropoda; class Malacostraca; order Decapoda; family Palaemonidae; genus Palaemon; species Palaemon carinicauda. Next base: position 2,327,462 of record NC_090726.1, read on the forward strand.
TGACGGAGGTGTTCCTCTTTTGAGGAGGAGAACACAAGTATGTCGTTCACATAACATACACAGAAAGGGAGGTCCCCTAAGATGCCATCCATGAGACATTGAAACGTTGCCCCAGCATTACGAAGGCCAAAACAGGAGTAATTGAAGGTGTATGTACCAAACGGAGTGGTGATGGCGGTCTTGGGGATGTCTTCTGGGTTCATAGGCACCTGATAATACCCCTTCAGGAGGTCAAGCGTAGAGAAAACCTTCGCTTTGTACAGGTAGGAGGTCACGTCGGCAATGTTTTGGAGGGGGTAGTGATCCGGTTCTGTTTGCATGTTCAGGTGCCTGTAATCCCCGCACGGACGGAGGGAGCCGTCTTTCTTCAGAAGGATGTGTAAGGGCGACGACCATGGGCTAGAGGCCTTTTGGCAAAGGCCCATTTTCTCCATTTCGGCGAACGTCTGTTTGGCGGCGGCCAATCGTTCCGGTGCCAGACGTCTGAATTTTGCGAAGACTGGGGGTCCCGTCGTCTTGATATGGTGATAAATACCGTGCTTGGCAGGAACCGTGGGCGTTTGGCGAAGTTCTGGACGGAAAACTTCCGGGTACGACTTGAGGAGGTGGGCGTAGGCATCCGTGGGTGCGCTGATGTGGAGAGCGAGGTTAGAGGGGGCGGGTTGAAGAGGTGTCGACAAGTACGAGTCTGCGTTGACCAATCGTCGGTGGGCGACATCGACCAGAAGGTGGAAATGAGAGAGGAAATCCGCACCGAGGATTGGCATTGTGACGTCAGCAACGAGAAACTACCAATTGAATTTACCGTTTCCGAACGATAATGTGAGGTTCTCGTAACCGTAGGTGGGTATCGCAGATCCGTTGGCAGCTACTAAGCGGACGTCGGCAGATGTAGACAGACCACGTCGTGCCTTGAAGAGTTTCCTTGGCAAAAGAGAACAACAAGCACCCGTGTCTACCAAAAATCGCACGCCCGTTCCTGCATCCTGTAAAAAGAAAAGATTAGAAACATGGGAGGCCACCTCCACAAGCGAGGGCCTACTTACACGTTTTTTTGGCCACTGACAATCATTGGCACATTTTTTCACGGTTGCCCCGAATCTGAAGTGGTAGTAGCAAAACTGCGGCGGATGGGAGGTAGTAAGTGGCTGTAGAAGTCGTTCGTTGAGGCGCGAGCGATTGGTGGGTGGTGGCCGGCTTTGCCGCCGCTTCGGCACGTCACGGGGTAGGCGTGTATGTCCTACGGCATTCATGTCAGCTTCGGTGGACGTTGAATAGGCATCCTCATCGTCAGGGGTGGAGGCGTTGATGGAGGTCTTGAAGTGGCTGTCCATAAGGGCGTCGGCTTTGGTCATCAAGTCCTTTATGGGTAAACTATCGACATCGGGTATGGCAGCGCGTACAGGTTCGGGTAAACGGCGTATCCAAAGGGCACAAAGTAGGTTCACCTCACGAGGAGAGCCGTCTGCGGCAGGTTGAAGGCGAGCGATACTGGTCATTTCCCTGAGGGCAAGCGAAGCCCTTTGGTCCCCCAATGGTTGTTGCGAGAGCTGAAAAAGCTTTGCTATACGGGCGGCTGGCGACGGCGAGTATTGCTGCAGAAGGTATGTTTTGAGGGCGTCATACGCTATTGGGGTGTCTCCTTGTTCACAAAGCCAGTCGGATATTTCTGGGAAGATGTCCTCGGGTATCGCCGCGAGAACATAATCCGCTTTGGTGGTTGAGCGAGTCACGCCCCTGATACGGAAGTGGACTTCTGCGCGTTGAAACCAAGCAAACGCCTCTGCGGTGGCGAACGGTGAAAGTTTCAATGGGGTGGCCGCAGCGCCAACTGCTGTAGTAGAGTCCATCTCCGTCATAGTACCAACGATGGAGGGGCGAGGGAGGTGGCGGTGGAAGGCAGTGGGAGCGAGTCGACTTCCGGGGTCACCAATGTGACGGCGCCGAGTAAGGTTGTGAACTTAAAGGCAGGTTGGAAACGACTGAGTTATATTATTGTAGAACTCTCTCCTTATATACAAAATCTCAAGGCAACAGGACATAAGTTCACAAGACAGACAATATTACAGAGGAAAGACCAGACATGAATTTTCATGCTTGTTTTAGTGCGAGGGAAGAGCGAAGATACAAGCATAATATATACAAAAGGAATTATGTACAATTGTGTGAAACACGGTTGGTACACCAGGATTGGCAGTCCCCCTGCAGGTCCGCAGTGGGAGGACACCTACAAGGTTGCGCACACAGGTGGCAGCAACTCTGGGCTGATTCCTGGACGATTTCCGTAATCAGTCAGGGATATCGCGTCCTGTTCACATCTCTACCTCCCGTCAGGACGAATCCGGTGTCATTTAGCTCCCTTGCCATGGGATCAGCAATGGGGCAGGCCTTTAGGGCAGAGGTCCAGATTAAAGCAAACTCCGTTCAGAATGGAGACCGCAAACACGGTCAGTTTTGCTGTGAAGCCGCAAGACTTCATGTGTATACTGGATCTGAATGACAGGTACTTCCAGATCCCAGTCAATCCGTCTTCAAGGAAGTACTTAGGATTCAGCCTAGACCACAAGGGGTACCAGTTTAAGGTGCTGTGTTTCGGTCTCTCCACAGCACCACAAGGTTTTACCAGAAGTGTTTACCCTAATATCATCGTTGGCACACAGGATCGGCATCCGTATCCTCCGTTAACTGGATGACTGGCTGATCCTAGTAGACTCGGAGTCATCCCTTCTTCGACTCCGAGACAAACTTCTAGGACTTTGCCAGGATCTGGAGATCATGGTAAATCTCGAGAAGTCCTCTCTGCTTCCGACTCAAAGACTGGTTTACCTTGGCATGATTATAGACACCAATCTCCACAAAGCCTTCCCATCAGACGACAGGATAGCAAGGCTGAGAAGGGTCACAAGCCCTTTCACCAGTCGAGAAGAGCTTCCAACCCAATCGTGGTTATGTCTCCGCGGTCACCTTTCATCCTTGGGTCGTCTAGTTCCCAACGATCGCCTAAGGATGAGATCTCTCCAGTGGCGGCTCAAGTCCCTATGGGTCCTGCGGAACGGACGGACCTCCAGTGGTGGGTGACAGACGAGAACCTACGAAGAGGAGTGGATCTTCTCGTCCTTCCCCCGGATTTAATGCTTTTTCCGGACGCCTCAAAGAAGGGGAGGGGCGGGCGGGCCACGTTCTGTACCACAGGACCTCAGGCCTGTGGTCAGAATCTGAAAAGTGCCTCCATATAAATCATCTAGAGATGAAGGGCGGTTTGTTGGCCCTTCAGCAGTTCCAACAATCCCTGGCAGGCCACTCTGTGGTGGTAATGAGCGACACCACCACAGTAGTGGCTTACATCAACAAGCAAGGAGGTACAATTTCGAAGCAGCTATCCCATCTTGCAGTAGAGATACTGAGATGGACCGGAGTCCGCTCGATTCTACTATCGGCACGTTTCATTCCAGACGAGGAATGTGCTTGCCGACAATCTGACCAGAGCGTCTCAGATAGTGAGTATCGAGTGGTCTTTGTGTCATCTAGTAGCCAACAAAGTCCTGACTTTGTGGGGTTCCCCGACTGTGGATCTGTTCGCGACAGCACTGATCTTCAAGATTCCACCGTACTTCCACCCAGTCCCGGATCCCAAGGCACTCTGGCAAGATGCCTCCCAACAACGGGGTGACGACATCGTGTACGCCTTTCCCCCGTTCTTTCTGATGAGGAGGGTACTCAACAAGACCAAAATATCGGTCAATTTTTCAATGACCCTCATAGCTCCGCTATGGCATCACGCGGAATGGTTTCCGGACCTTCTGCAATTCCTAACGGAACTTCCGAGAGAATTCCTTCCACAACACGATCTACTCAGACGACCACATGCCAGCATCTTCCACAAAGCTGTAGCTTCGCTACGACTTTGAGCCTGGTGACTATCCAGCATCTCCTCTCGGAGAGAGGAATTTTTGCAACAAGTTGCGATTAGGATGTCTAGACATCTGTGAAAATCATCCGTATCTGTCTACCAGGCAAAGTGGAAAGTCTTCGGTGGTTGGTATCTTGGAAGGGGTATCTCTCTACTAGATGCCACTTTTCCAGCAATAGCGGAGTTCGTCGTGTATTTGCGGGAAGAAAAGGCTCCTTTCTGTCTCGCCGGTGAAAGGCTATTGCTCGGCCTTAAGCCTAGCCTTAGGTTCAAAGGAATGACCTTTACTTCCTCGCTGGAACTTTCCCTACTCATATGAGCTTATGAACTTAGCTGCCCTCAGTCGGATGTGAGACCTCCTCCATGGAACGTGGTTCGGGTTCTCAGTCTCTTAAGAGACCCCACTATGAACCATTACGCAAGCTTCAGTTCGCCATCTAACTTGGGAGACGATGTTCTTACTAGCTTTGGCTTCGGCCAAGCAAGTCAATGAACTTCATGGTCTCATATGACATCGCTCATGCAAGAGTATGGAGGGAAGGTAATGTTTAAACTCATCCCTGGGTTTGGTGCTAAGACTCAAAATAAGGGGGGACCGGGCGCTTGGTTCGACTCCTTCCAGATTCGAGTCTCCATTCTGTAACAGATGTCCCAGACTATCTCAGAAGAATGGCTACAGTCCGTCCCCAGGTGCAAACATAGTTAGGACTGGGAGGATTAAGAGGGGGGTCACCAAGAACACCATCTCCGCATGGATTCGTAGGGTGATCCATCTGTCCCTGAATCCAGACCCTCCTCCATCATGTCACCCTAGAGCACATGATGTCGGGCGTAGCTACGTCCCTGGCCTTCAAGAGAAATTTCTCGGTGCCGCAGGTCCTTCAAGCTGGGGTGTAGAAGCATCAGACGACCTTCACAGCCCACTACCTGCACGACGTGACCCACAGGAGGCTCGATACGTTTTCTATCAGCCCTGTGGTGGCTGCACAACAGCTGGTTTAAAACCTCAAGCTCCCTAGTGGACAAGTAGCAGAAGGTTGAGGGCATTGTTACCTGGTCTTAGTCTGCATGAATGAAAAGATTTGTCTGGCCCTTACTCTTTTCTTCATCCTCCCCTCTCTTGGGGAAAGCAGCATCCTGGGTTCTCTGCACAGCTGACCTCAAACCACTGCAGGTAAACCATGTTTCCTTGTGTTCCGAGTATTAAGATAATACTGTCACTTCCCCATACCCTGACGGGGTGGTATTGGGAGAGTCCTAGCCTAAAGTTGCCTTTTAAGGGACTACAGGTCAACCTCCTAGGACGAGTCCTTCACACACAGCTTACGTAGGCCGCAGCCCTTGCGTAGCAGTTTTCTAGCGATGTGTAGGGACTCCTTATTGTTGAGTGCTGACACTCAGATACTGAGTCCCCGGGCAAAGCCAAAAGCCAGTACTGGCTGGGACTTACCACGCTCCCTAAGGGGTGAGTCAACCATATTAAATAGCGTGGTTTGTATTTCAGTTACGGAATAAATGACAAATTCGTAGGTAATTTGTATTTTTCCTAACTATACAAACCTTAGCTATTTAATCAAACTTGCCCGCCAGCCCTTTCCCCGTGAAGTCTTACCTCTAAGCAAAGTGAGCTCATCACAGGTGTGTGTGGGTGGGGGTGGGGGTTAGCAGGCTACCCTCCCTACCCCCCCGCTAACTAGTGGTGGGGTAGTGAACCCTCGTTAAAATTCTAATGGCTCGTCATTTCAGCTACGCCGAAAGTAATAACCCATATTGAATAGCTAAGGTTTGTATAGTTAGGAAAAATACAAATTACCTATGAATTTGTCATTTTTCGAAGAAAACGGGAATTACCCTACAGGAAAGTTTTTGTTTAAGAAAAAATAGTCCCAACTGGAAGTATAATAGTACCTTATTACCTATAATCTTGGCTGGACATTGCAAACTTCGTTTAACTTGATGTGTTTTTGTTCTGAAGTTATGGAAAATTACTGCCAGAACTGGGTACTGATACGCCTAGTTTAGGAGATCTAAATGTAACAGTGGAAGAACTTTGTCTGATTTGTGAGTGTTTGGTGGCATGGAGTTGGAAAGCCAAAAAATATTTCTGGTACCTCTGGTAGATCAACCATGAAATGCCGAGACAATTGTGCCCTTGATAAAACATTATATCAAGGCTGGGAGCGTAATCCACAGTGATTTCTTGGAAATGATACAAAGATCTTACCACTGAGTGGTATATGCACCATTGTGTACATCTTTCAGAAATGTTTTTGGATTCCAAAACAGTTGTACATACCAAAAACTTCAAGACAGTTGCATATTATGAGTCATGTTCTTCGTGGTGGAATATAAAAATCATATTTCAGAATTCATCTCGTTATATGTTTATCCACTGGTAAAGTTAATATAAAACTTATTTCAACGTTTTCCTTTTCAATAAGTAGCAAACTAAATTTTTATTATTTCCCCAGCACAAGAGATCTGAGCAGTTCGATTATTTCCTGCTTCAAGCCGCCAAGTTGTACCCTCTCCCATCTATGACAGGGTCAGTTATAGCACTCCCAACATCACCATAGGACCCCAAATTTCGATCTCCCAATCTTAAGGTAAGGATTTATGTAAATATGCTCAGGATTTAGGACCTATCAAGTTCAGCATGACTACAATCAATTATGTTGAAAACGTTCCGCATTCAGTATATAGCTTTTGTTGCTCCTGTGAAAGTAAAAATATCCCAGGAATAGTGACCCACAGGGCTTGCATGTGCAACACATTCATGTACTGTTTGCCAGAGTAGAGGAGTAGTGAAGTAATAGCAATTTAGTAGAGTAGCCAGCCCCGGCATTGATAAATCGAATTGAGGTAAGGGACATGAATCATAGATAGCTAGGAAACTTTAGTGCCCAGCCACTTACTTGATCCATATCTTTTTCCAACAGATTATCTTGTGTTTCTAACCATTATGATTGCTGCAAGTCGCTCGTTTTGCGTATTTCTCCTCCACAAGACTCGCTTCCCACTGGGGTCTCACATATTAGTCATTATATAAGTGGTCCAAAAACTCATAAGTGTGTGGTTTACTCTAATAACTTTGGTCAGAAATGAATAAAATATGAGTGTGACAAATATATAAGCTTCACAAAATTGGCCAGAAATTTAAGTATCATATTTACCCCAAACTCATAAAGGGGCGGGGGGGGGGGGGGTTTACCTCAATAATCAGGATCAGAAATTAATAAATCAAAAGAGGCAAGTAGAAAAAGTATAGGGCTCATGTATTTGGCGAGAAATTAAAGTATCATATTTACTGAGTGCAAATGCTCAAGGGTAGCTTATACAGTACTCACACGATTGTCTTTTCTTATTTCCTTTGTGCACAGGGCTATTTTTCCTGTTGAAGCCCTTGGTCAGTAGGATAATGATTTTCCAACTGTGGTTGTAGCTTAGCTAGTAACAATAATAGTAATGCTACATCATTTTTCTTTTCTATAGGTTATAGATCTTGTTCAAACTCAACTAGCAGAGACTAAATAATATTGGCGTCTTTTCTTTATATCATATGATGCTCAACTATTAGGAATAGATAAAAATTTGAACTATTTCTTAGCAACAACAAATCAAAATATGTATATGGTCAAATAATAATAGTTGTGGGCTATATTTGTTCCTACACGAATACAAACCTTCGTCCTTTATTTAGGATAGATAACATCTTAGCTGTAAAACAGCTATTAAAAATCTTATACAAGGTATTAACAATCGACTAGTAGTCACCTCGCAGTAGAAGGGAGATGACCAACCCTCTGCTGGCTTGCTGACAACTCTGTTAAATATCAGCCGTCAGTAAGAACTGATATTCTCGCTGGTTGGAGTTTCGGCAATTTGGATGCTTTATTTCTTTTTCAGTGTGTTTAAGAATAGTGCATTTTGATGGGGCTTTCAGCAAATGTTCGAGGATTATCTGGTGTAAGAAGTGATTTTGCCCTGGGTTCTTGCAGAGGCTTCAACCATAACCAAGGGCTTTCTGTGGAAAGTGTGTGTGTGTAGCCCTTTGGTTTCCTTCCTTCCTGGTAATAGAGGGGGGACTGGACTTGGAGATCTTTCTCAAGTTAATTGGTCATCCATGGGGAAGTAGTGTTCAGTGCCATTAGTCATCCTTGAGATTCCTTAGCCTCAATCACTCGCAGAGATTTCCCTTTTCCCTCTCCCGGAGAAGGCTGTTTGGTCAGGTTAGGTGCATTTACCCTGACAATCCTCAAGGTAGGAAGGCCTTCTCATTTCCTGAAGGAAGCCTTTATTTTAACTTTAGTGAGGATCTGTTAGGACTTTGAAGCAAATGTTCCTGTGGAGGCCCTCCTATCCAGTAGGAACAATCCTTTCCAGACGAGGCAATAACTTCAGGATTTCCCTTTTCCTCCCTTGCATTGTCTGGGGACCTTCAAGAGAGACTAGTCTCTCCTCCCGAGGTGTCTCCCCCTGTGAGGAGCTCCTGTTGACTGCTGGTGCTTTCTTCAGCTTTGAATCATAGACCTTGCTCTTCAAGAGATCTCCTCCAGAGCATTAGCTCATCAGAGCAGGGTCCAAAGTTCTTCAGCCAACCCAGATCCTTCCTCTTCAGAATGAGATCTTACTCTTTTTCAGGCGTGTCTCATCCAGATCAACTTGGATCTTCTAGATCTTCCTACAGACATCTCTGATGTTCTTAGGGAAGCTTCTTTTCCATACACTTCTCTTCGAGACACTCCTCATCCAGGAGTTTTGTCTGCTGGGAATTCGTCTCCTGGTGTCTCTTCAAAGCGAAGTTTATCCGACAAGCTATGCCAGACACACGTTTCCTGATATTTCTTCCCTATAGGAACTTCTCATTGACGAGCTCCTCCCAGGCTTGCATCTCCTATGCAGGCGCTTTGTAGTCACTATGCCTACCCTTCTAGCATGTCATCCTGATGCATACATTTCTCTTATAGATACGTCCGAAGACTTACTCTTACCAGGGCCACTGGCCCGGATTGACCTGGCATATCTACTATGGTGCGCGCATCACAGTGCACATGTTGGCAAGACGTGTCACTCAGATGCGAGTCTCCTAGATGAGCTATTCTGGGTCGTTGTTCTCTGTGAGCAGCTCCACCAGAGGCAAGCATTACCATATGTACAGGCTACAAACGCTTATTCCTTATAGGCTTGTCTTCCAAACACTTGTCAGCCAGGCAACCTACCACAGGAGCATCTTCACTGTAAGCATATTTGCCAGACATTGCTTATTCTCTGATGTTACGCCCCATACAGAAGCACCATACTGAATGCGGGCTCTCCTCCTGACATGTTCTTCCTATATTCGTCTCAGACAAGCTTCACAGGGCTTACATCCACTAGGAAGGCATCGTTGTTCACCAGATGCCAAAGAGAGGGATACGAATTAGACGTTCCTCAGGATGTTGCGCTGTATGAGGAAGGTCAGCAAGGTAGGAAGATAGCTATCGAACATCTTTGTCATACCTCTAAAAGCCCGAGACCCAGACTTGAGCTCCCCTGGTCGGCCATAGCCAAGGAAGTTTTAGATTAGGTTGTCTCTGGTTTCCGGAAATAAGGTAGCTTTTGAGGGCAAGGAGATCTTCCTACCTACTTTATTCCTGTGTCTTTTGCAAGGCAGAGGAAATACCATCAGATGCAGGATGCTCTCCCTTACCTTTTCCACAAGACCCTGCAGTTAAGCCTTGACACATGTTGGTCAGCAGATCGTATATTAGCAATTTGTTTCCTTCTTAGTGGCAGAGGCATCTGGTATGGAAGTCATTACCATGGCTATCATGCAAGTGACCTCATTGATCAACCACTGGTCACTTAAAGTTGGCAACCTAGCTTGACATGGAAGATCTAAACAACCTTAGCAAGAAATGTGCCCTTAAGAGCATTATCCTGACAGGAGCTAGGCAGTTGAGTTCCCTATGTACTTGGTGACCAACCAGTGGGCCAATTGGGTGCTAAAGCATTGTAATGCTGTGACTTTGAGATTTCACAAATGGATCAGCAGCTGATAAGGACTTAGTTTACTTGTCTTTGGAGGAGCCTTCTTGTCTTCCTGCTAGTAGGCATGGAGGCAACCAATGGAGGAAGGATACTCAAGAATCATATCTTGCAGTATGTGGTGTCATTTTGATAACTTCAACCTTCCACATCAGGTGAGAGCAAACCAGCTGCTCAATCCTACTATCTCTGAAAACCGGCTTAGAGAGGCATATCCCACCTTCAACAATTCATCCTCAAGAACTCATCACTGATGTCTTTCTACTCCTGACAGAACGAGGGTCGCAGTAGGGAAAGGCAGAAAAATAAAAGTCTTTGTTGGAGTGTTTCACCAACCTTGCAAGCAGTGGGGTGGGGAAATGCCATCAAGTCATTTTGTAGTGGTGGCAGTTCTCAGTGCAGAGAAATTGGTGGTGGTAATTATGAGCAAGCTGCTTCCTCTTATTCATCAGTTCTCCCCTTCCTCTGATTTCACCTTCATTGACATCAACCTATTTCCTGAGTCAGCAGAACATTTTGCCTTGTAAGATGATGTTCAAGCCATGTTGGAGAAAAATGCTCTTCATGAGTTTAATAAAAGCTCCTCAGGCTTCTTCAGTCAACTTTTTCTGGAGACAAGTCATCGACCTCTCAGCTCTAGACAAGTTCATGTGCTAGACACCATCCAGGATGGGGTCTTTAGTTACAGTAAGAGAAGCAATCAGACGTCAGGACTTCATGGTCAGCTTGGATTTGAAGGATGCATACTTTCAAATCCCTATCCACCCCTCCTCCAGGAAATGCCTGGGGATCGTAGTAGTTGAAAAGGTGTTACATTTCAAGGTCCTTTGCTTCGGCCTGTCAACCAGGATCTTCGAATTGGTATCCTCATGGGTGTATGCCAGTGGAATTTGAATGCTCTGTTCACTAGTGGATCTTAGCGTAATCAGAGGATGGTCTGCTCCTAGACAGAATTGTCTCGTTTTGTCAAGACCTGGGGACTGCAATGAATTAAAAATTGTCCTAATCCCCAATCAAATGCTAGTGTATTTGGGAATGGATGAAGCTATAGTGCAAGGAAAGGTATTTCCATCCCAGGAAGGGATTTCAGATATGCGAGAAGTATGTAGTTCTCCTTTTCCTGTGGCAATCCCTTCTTCCAGTATACCAATGGCAGAAATTAATGGGTCACTTAATATTGTTAGAAGTATTAATTCCCTGAGGCACTTGGCTTCGTTCTCTGCAATGGGAACTATAAAAGATCCTGATTACAGCCTGGATGTTCTGCTCTCTTCTATATGGATAGGGGAGGAGACCAGAAAGGATCTTTGAATGTGGCTGGAAGAAACAAACTACAATGGACTTAATATCTCAAAGGGGCTAAATTTCAGCATGTTATGACATTGTTCATGGGTCTGACCTTAAGTGGCAGGCTGACATTCACTTCTAGATTCAGACTTCCCTAATACTCCAACCTCTAAAGAGTTCAGAAGGAAAACAGTGATGATAGGAGCAAGTTCTCCAATCTGAAAGGAAGATTGTATTTGTTCCATGTTTGATGTGCACAATTGCAAACATTCTCTGAGTGTGCAGTAGGTTAGACTCAGAATCATCATTGCCTGTAAATATGTTGCTTCACAGGCACAAGCTTCTCTGTATATGTTGGAAAACCCTGCCTTGCCAGACTTTTTCTGTGATCAGTGCGCTCCTGATGTGCATACGCATCAACCCACTCTCAACATTACTCATACACTAGCGTGCTTAACAAATAAGAGCTTCGTGCTATTCTGTGGATTTATGTGCATCTCCCTTAGTAAGCTCTTTCCAGGGGGATATATTTCATTTCATCCAGAATAAAGTGTTATGATTGCTTGCATACGTTTAATGATCGCAAAGCTAGTGATAATGATAGGATACTCATTTGAAGCACTCGCCTTCCCAGACGGACATAGGAGAGATGATAAGAAGCTTGTCAGGGCGTAACTTCCACACACATCCAGGGTATATCATTATGCGTACTGAACAAAGGGACCGTACTTCTGAATGAACATCTCTTTATACCTCTGTTAATTCTGTCTCAGACATGTAGCCAGTTAACTTTGTAAAAGGCCATTTTTCTTTGTTTTTCCTTATTGGACCGATCAACAGTAGTTTCATACAAGTCACTTGTACTGTTTCTTTCTCCATCGAAGAGACAGTGCTGGTCATTCTTTCACCTAGGACAGAGAAAGAGATAGCAAGACTGCATGCTACTTTGCTTTTTCCTCAGCTGTTTGCGATTGCGATCATCTAGGGGAACGTCACCACACATGCTCGTGAATACTGATCTGTTAGCAATTTCGAGCATCATCTTGCCAGTTTGTGCTCCAATTAGTGTAATAGTAGGCATGCTACCAATTCGTGTAAGAGTAGGAATGCTACCAATTCGTGTAAGAGTAGGAATGCTACCAATTAGTGTAATAGTAGGCATGCAACCAATTAGTGTAATAGTAGGTATTCTACTAGATGTTCACATTCTTAAGAACACATGCTGCAACCTTAACTGCTCGACTTTGGCCACACACTATCAATCCTGCTCACAATTTATCACACCCCTTCTTACCTGTTTGTGATCAACCGCCCATCCTCTCACCTGCTCGTGATCAATCTCCCATCCTCTCACCTGCTTGTGATCAATCTCCCATCCTCTCACCTGCTCATAATCAATCTCCCATCCTCTCACCTGCTTGTAATCAATCACCCATCCTCTCGCCTGCTCGTGATCAATCGCCCATCCTTTTGCCTGCTCGTGATCAATTTCCCACCCTCTCTCTGCTCATGATCAATAGCCCTCCCTCCCTCTGCTCATGATCAATCGCCCACCCTTTCTCTGCTCTTGATCAATAGCCCACCCTCCCTCTGCTCGTGATCAATCGCCCACCCTTTCTCTGCTCATGATGAATTGCCCACCCTCTCGCCTGCTCGTGATCAATTGCCCACCCTCTCGCCTGCTCGTGATCAATTGTCCACCCTCTCGCCTGCTCGTGATACATTGCCCACCCTCTCGCCTGCTCGTGATACATTGCCCACCCTCTCGCCTGCTCGTGATATATTGCCCACCCTCTCGCCTGCTCGTGATACATTGCCCACCCTCTCGCCTGCTCGTAATCAATCGCCATAGCCCACCCTCGAACCTGCTCGTAATCAATCGCCATAGCCCACCCTCGAACCTGCTCGTGATCAATTGCCCATCATCATCTCCTGCTCGGGATCAATCGCCAACCCTCTTACCTGCTCAGGATCAATTGCCCACCCTCTCACCTGCTCGTGATCAATCGCCCACCCCCTCACCTGCTCGTGAGCAGTCGCCCACCCCCTTACTTGCTCGTGAGCAGTCGCCCACCCCCTTACCTGCTCGTGAGCAGTCGCCCACCCCCTTACCTGCTCGTGAGCAATCACCCACCCTCTCACCTGCTCAGGATCAATTGCCCACCCTCTCACCTGCTCATGATGAATCACCGAGCGTCTCACCTGCTTGTGATCAATCGTCCACCCCCTCACCTGCTCGTGATCAATTGCCCACCCCTCACCTGCTCGTGATCATTCGCCCAGCCCCTCACCTGCTCGTGATCAATTGCCCACCCCCTCACCTGCTCTTGATCTATCGTCCACCCCCTCACCTGCTCATGATCGACCACCCACCCTCTCCTGCTCATGATTAATCACCCACCCTCTCGCCTGCTCGTGTTCAGTCGCCCAGCCTCTCACCTGCTCATGATCAATCACCCATCCTCTCAACTGTTCATGGTCAATTGCCCACCATATCATATGCTCGCAATCAATCGCCCACCCTCCCATTCGCATGTTACAGCACTCTCCTATAGGAGCACCTCCGCTTATGCTCTTTCTTTTTTTTTCTTTTTTTTCCGTTTTATCAGTGGCAGCACCTATCCATATACCTCATCTTGTTTAAAGAAGTCCAATTTTGGTGGTCTCCTATCTATTCGAACTCAAGTTTGCTGATCGGTTGGCTTGTGAGTGTCTCCTCCCGATGTGCTATTTCCTCTTTACACTTGGGTATAGAAGGGATAGATATTAAAGACATGTTCAAGGACAGTAATTCTGCACCCCTTCAGCACAGTTCAACAACTGTTGCTGAATGCAGGGAAAGTACTCTGGTTAGATTGCCCGGATACATCTCCTATGTTGAAAATTACAGATCGTCGCCTATTGAGGTTCTCTATAGTCGGCTGTTTGAGAGCACCATACCGTCATTTGAACATTATTTCTCTAGGCAATAACTTTTACATTCAGTCGAAGATCTTAAAGAAAGGTGTTGCCCTTTTAGAAGTGATAGAGGACTCTTGTTCATCCATTTCAAAGGAATCTAAAGAAGGACGAGCAAATATTAAAAAAAAAAGGACAAGAGATTGGCAAACTTCCCTAGGGCTTTTTGTAGGGAACATCCTGACAATCTTTCTTTCATTTGTCTGAGGAGGCAAATTCAGTCATCCTTTTCTTTAGCCCCTGTCCCTGATCAAGAGGTTAAAGACCTTGGCGAGGCCCCTAGATCACCTATTAAAGGCAGGAAAGCTTCAATAGACAGACTGTGCCGTGCTCCCCAGGGGTCGAGACGACTAGAACTCTCATTTTCAGAACTTGCTAAAGAGTCATTTGACATGCTAAATATGCAAATATAGGTTCATAAACGTTCCCTGAAAGCAGTCAAATCATCTACAATCCTGTCACCAGGCTTTCTGAAACATAAGTACTTTAATGCAATACGAAACTTTCATCCCTCTTCTCTGCCCCTGGACCCAGCAGTCTCTATCCTGATCTCATCCTTTTTGGCTGAGAAGCTAGCCTCTCAACACATTACGGTCATGGTGAAACTTGGCCTCTAATTCAAACCTTTTCAATATAGAGAGGAAGAGGTATTTCACAGACGTCACTCTGTCTGGGGCAAAATCTGTGGAAGTTTTGGTAGAGTGAAAAGAATCAATCTGGCTTTGTTTCTACATCTAACAGTGACTTTTAGTAACCCGCAGCCTTCTACCTCAAACAACCATACTATGCCCCTCAAATAACCATACTATGCCCCTCAAATAACCATACTATGCCATCTCCTATGTCTAGCATGCATCCAGATAAGCCCCTAGACAGGAGACAAGTAGTCATGACCCCAGAACGAGACAAGGTAAGTTTTCAAAGCTCTCTAATTCTGGTCCGCTGTTTTTGCCAAAGAATGGGTCATAATTACAATCACTGAGGAAAAGGCAGGCAAGGCCCTTGAACACACTAGAGCAAAATTTTCCCCACTCAACCACCAGTGTGGTGATACATGGCAGAGAAATGGATGAAGTAGCATTTTCATGGAGCAGCAGGGAATGGGGTATGAGTTTCAATTTGGATGCTGGCTCCTGTTCACCAGCTTCTCCCTCCACTCATTCCAGCGTAGATGTTGTGGTGTTATAATCGACCAGGAAGAGAGAGAGAGAGACTTGCACTTCAGTCGGATGTATAGACTATGCTGCTAGTGGGTGCTCTAGAGGTAGTTAGACAAATCTCCTGGGTTCTTCAGCTGTTTTGGTTTTTTTTTCAGAAAGGCCTTGAAACTGGGGACCAATAATAGATCTTTAAGCCTTGAGTAAGTTCAGAATTAAATTCAGGATGGAAATGCTATAGACCCTGGGGTTGGAGCTTTTATGAAAACTTTTCTAGAGTGAATTTTCACAATTTCTGTCTGAGAAAACATTTTCTTTCTAGCTAATCTGGATTGATCCTGCCTTCAGAGTAATTTGGCTAAAAGATTTTGTATAATAAAGAACATTGAACATCGCCTCTAGCCAAGTCCAGGCGATCAATTCGTGGTGGGGCCAATGTATCAAAATTTGTTTAATGTTGGGATTAAACTTTGGATTTCCAGGCACAGTTACACGAGCTTGTGTTATCGGGATGAAAAATATTTACTTTTTTACTGGATAGCCAACTTCCTAGACAGAGGGGTATAGACGTAACACTCGAGTTACTGAGGGGACCGATGGCTTTTTTTCTTAGTGACATTGATGCATTGGTGAAAGGAGAGCCCTGTGTGTTGGGACTCCTTCCTCCACCACACAATACCTCTCGAGGCTCTAGCCCTTCGAGGGCAATAGCAGCTAAGCTTTATTTGGTAGCCTTGCTATTTAAATTACAAAAAGCACATCAAGGTCCATTACCTGTGTTTTCCTCCAAATTTCGGAATCTGCTCCAAACGTTTATGGCCCCTCCTAGGCTTACGCGGTGTTATAGTTATTTTACACCTGAATCTTTTACCGTGTCAGTAAATCTTTTTTTTATCAGAATTTATAGAACTTTTTATGAACATTTTTATAAGTACTGTGTGTGACCATGTATCTTCTGTGGTGTAGGGTAGAATGTTTTATTCAGGAAATTTTGGTTAATTGAGTATGTCTTGAAGATATTTGAAGGATAAGGGGAGTTGTAATTAGTTAGCAGATTACCAAAGACTAGTCATTCCATTATTGTAGTGAAGCAGTTCCTTGTTACGATTTAGGAATAATACTTTCCCCCTTTATCAGATATACTTTCAGTTGTAATATTTGCTGTAATAGATGGCATGGACATGTTTAGTTTGTCATTATTTTTAATGTTTTATATTTAATATAATATGATGGTTTATGTTCCTGTGAATTTATCGTGCAGATTATTTTATTAAAATGTAGGCTAAATATTACAGTGCACAGTAGATTATATGAATAAAACCAGCATATTTGTACAATTAACATCTTGTATTTATTTTTCAGACTAGGATCAACAGAAGAGAAGAAAATTGTAGCTCCCTGCCTAAATCAAGAAATTAACTTCAAAATGAAAATCAGCGGTGAATATTCATGGATTCACTAAAAAAAGTGGAAAGACAAAATTAGGTTATTTTTTTCTCAAGCCGCCATTTATCAACAAATCAACAAACGTTTTATGGTATCAAAGTAGAATAAACTTATGAGAAATATCATTACAGTATTGCAAATATTTTTAACCAGTGTCTTTGAGTTTTAGGGGCTTGCGTGTTACAATGGTCATTCCATTTATATCAGTCCCATAGGTTCAATAGCAATCACTAATTGAACATGAAATTAAAATGAGTTAAGTTACTGTAAATTAGTAAACAAATTTACAACAGGAATATTATTGAATTATTTCAAGTTTATCAAAGCGTGCGTGTTTCTGGAAGCTGCTAATTTAGATGTCGAATCTATGCGATGCTATTTTTTCTAGTCAATTGTAAACACCCAAAATTTAACTTGAAAATTAGGTCTAGATCAACATTCATAAGTGTGTTTTAGTTGTAATTAAAATTCAGATTGCAATTTCATAATTATCCAAATATTAAGCATGCACATTCATTCTTTTAGTTGCTTGCAAATTAGTTGGCGAATACGAATATACCGAATCTTAGTTTCCTATTACCTCTCAAAGTATTTTGCCGGAATTATTAAAGGCAATGTTAAATGGTTTCGTTTTATATGTATTATTATAATTTTTTTTGAAAATGAGGATATTGAACATTAAAAACAAAATTATATAATCAAATGTAAATGAAGGACTTTTTACTCAGAAATTTGCTTTCAATTTGCATTAACTACGTGTTAAATCAAATGTCTATTTCCTCTGAACCTTTTAACATACTTATAGATTATATCTTATATCACTTGTAAAATTGTGTGAAGTACTGTAAACAAGCTATCTAAATGTGAGACTGAAGGGGAAATATTAATTTCACATATTTTTGCAATTTATTAAAATTCATTCTATAAACTATATATTAAAATCCATTAATTGGATGTGGATATAACCTCCTACTAATTAACTATGAATTATAATTTTATTTTTGTCTGTATACGATTTATTTTCTTTCAAGACTGTCATATAATTATAAACAACAGTCATCAAGTTTTTTTACACAACGTTTAATCTATAGTATGAACATCATTTCATTTGTCTATCATTCCTTCTCTTCCGAGACTGCCTTGTAATTATTAACAACTTACATTGAATTTTCTTTTACACAACGTCAAATCTTTTGTAGGCTTATGTTCTCTTTAAAGGAATTAGCAAATATACTTAAGATAGCAGCTATTGGACAAAAACTTCTGGAGCTCTAATTAGCCACAACTTGTTAATGCTTTTCTGTCACTTTTTTTGAGGGGATGAGGGTGAGAATATCTTATCATAATTCTAGCAGTCAACATGTGTATAAGTATTGTTATTATAGATATACTAGATAATTAAGAGAAAAGAAATTGTATTTCCTTCCCTCTTGTAATAATGACATATTTTTCTTAACTGAAAATTTCGTATAAAATGCTAATACTGCAATTATTTTTCATATATCTTAATTAAACAAAGAGGGAACCAAGTATGCTCTGTAAAATATTTGCATTTTTTACTAATCAAATAGGCTTAAATATTTTGCGGGCAACTAATCCATTTATCTTTTGTATTGGGAAGCAAAGAATGTCGTGGATGGAATAATTTCGAATTATTTGTAAAGGGAAGCGCTGTACTTAAGGCCTTGAATCGTATTGCTAAGCATTATAACTCTCTCTCTCTCTCTCTCTCTCTCTCTCTCTCTCTCTCTCTCTCTCTCTCTCTCTCTCTCTCTCTCTCTCTCTCTCTCTCTCTCTATATATATATATATATATATATCATATCTGGAATTAAGGTTATATCCACAATAAGATGTATATGTTTTAAAGTACAGTAAGGTTACATTGTATTGAAACTTTTTAACCAAGCTGTTTGTAAACTTAATCTCAAAACTATTTTTTGTTTTCGTTAAATTCATTATTTTTATTCAATATATCAATGTTTTAAATGTCCTGATCATGTATAACATTCTAAATGCTTGTTTGCAGAATAAGATCCTGTTTTATTTTTCTTGAATCTAGTGAACAGGAAATTTTGTCAAAACAGTAGAAAGAAAGAATTGCTTTTAAAATGATCAAATCTCATGACAACTGGTTTTAAGCTTTGCATATTCTTTATACCAAAAATAGAATTAACTGCCTCGTACTCGAGTGTAGAAAATATCCTATGTAGTTAATAACGATTGTAGTATGGAGAATTTTGCTAGTGGAATTCATTTTAAAATGTTTTATAAAAGAAATAGTAATTCCATTTAAATTATAGTAGTCTTAAGAGAAGGAAACTATCGGTTAAGTAGTTTAAAATCAATATTCACGGAATATTTCTTGAAGTAGATGTTTCAACCACTATGGATTTTAATGTAAAACTTCAATATTATTAACAATAGACTTAAAGACTAGCTATACCTAATGAAAGGGTTAAGTTTGGTATTTTGTAGAGATTGCTCAGACAACTGGTTCTTGATACATAGGTTAAACTTGAGGATATTTAGGAATTACTAACTCTTAGGTAGTGGGCAAGTATGTAAAACAATGGTTGGAGTAATTTTCTAAAGGGAAGCAAAAAGAAAAAGTTATGGTTTCTTGAAGCAATTTGGTGAATTCCTATAATTTGAAATTATTTTAAAGGTTAGTGCTTTTAAATTAATATGTAGAGATTTAGAGGGTAAAGATTTGGTTGTAATTTTCTATTGTAATACAATATATATTCCATCTTTTAAACCTAATATTTGTTGTTTTACAGATTGAAATGCTTGCAATTCTAAAATATAGCTTCATATTAATAGGAGGTGAATTGAAAATGGTTAAGCTGATATCAAATGCTTAAAATCAGTTGTTTTTATATACAATGAATTACTGTGTTGTCCTTAACGATTTATTTTATACAATTATTATTAATTAAGATTTAGATATATTGGATGCTTGTATAACTCATAAATTAACATTGGTTATAATAGTTGTTTGAAATGTTATAAATAATAGGTGGTATTCAATAATGTCAATTGCATAAGAGAAATTTGTATGGACGGAAATACTTGAAGATTCTTGAAAATAAAACAAAAAAAGGTCCTTGATGATGATTTATGACATAAAGTGACATACCAGTGCTAATGGTATAAATAAGTGTTGCATACGATATGGAAAACGAAGCCGTAGAGCTATTTTCTTTTTCGTAGAAAGCCCAGTGGCACATTGCTAACAGGCTCCGGAATTATTAAAGGATTTATTACAATTAAGTGACGTGCCAAATTAAAACGGCATAAATGCCAACAAAATGTTTCAACAAAATGTTAGAACTTTTTTTTTTTTTTTAAATAGTAGTTGCTACTTAAGGTCTGTTTCATGAGAATAATAGAAAGAAACGAGCATACTTTTAAGATACAAGCGGTAGGGTCATGGATGACAATTTTTGACAAAACCTGTAAACATTGAATAAAGGTATATTTCCCAATATTTTTAGGTCGGTAATATAGGCATTACTGACCACTTTAGTTATATTTTAGGTTCATTTAAGTGATAGCTGGAACAGTTTATTCATATTATTGAATAAACGATATTTGAATAGCTTATTGGGTGCAAGTTCTTCATCCTTAACTGAAATGATATGTCTGTAGTTCAGCAATCTTTGACTTACCGAGAGGAGGTTTTGATGCCCCAGTGCTTGGCTTAATGCCTAAATCCTATATTCAATTCAATTCAATCCGAGAGGAGGTTATTTCTTAATATCCCCGATAAGGAATATACAGTTTGTTCATTTCTCAAAACTCTTAGCAATATTGATATTAGAGTCAATGCCATACAGTCTGTGTGTATAGCTCAAATGAGGCATTTCTAGGAATAGTTTACTGAGCAGTTTTACAGATTCAAGCTCGGTTATGTGAAACCGGTCTTGTCTATCCATTTCAATGTTGAAAATTAGCTAAATCTTCGACTTTACCATTAATTAAGGGGGTAAGAAATAATACCCCCTTTATAGACCAATGAATCGCTCAATTTAGGATTTTTCATTTCGTTTGAGTGAAGAGAAAGATTTTAATTAGTTTTTCAAATATCTTGTAGGCGTACTCAGTATCACGAATGAACTCTTAACAGCTCTGACTATAATAAACCTATATGACTGAAGTAGTCAAGAAAATCTATATTACCTACAATGAATTGGGCTATCTACCTTTACTGAAAAACATTTTTGCCATAAGTTATCATTCATGACCTTAGCTCTTGCATCTTGGGGTATTTTCGTCTGTCATTTATCCTCGTTCAATAGACCTTAAGTAAACCCTATTTAAAAATATTTCAAATAATTTTAAGCATACTGAAATAGTTTTGTTGGTATTTATGTGGTTTTAATTTGGCACGTTACTTTATTTCAATAAATACTTTTAAAATGCCGGAGCTTGTTAGCAGTATGGCCATTGGGCTTTCTACAAAGAAAATGGTTTAGGGCTTTTTCTATATCGTATGTCACACCCATTTTAAGAGACCTTTATTGATTAAGTATACAAGATGATGATAAACTAAAATAAACTGTTCCACTAAATTAAACTGTTCCACTAAATTAAACTGTTCATACTCGGACATTGTAAAATGTGTTTACCATACTTAATTGTATGGTATATTTACTATGCTTAAACATTGTAAGTTGTAACATCTTGAATATTCGAAATAAAATTCATAAGTATTATAATTTTTAATATAGTTACCCTGGTACACAAATAAAACCTGGAATGAAAATATAAACAAGACCGAAAAAAAAATGAAAAAAAATTCAATGACTACCTTGAGTATTCTCCTTATACTGAACCTCATATGACCGAGTATTCTCCCTGAACGCCCCCCTCCCCCTTTAGCATCAGCAAAATGCCTTATTCCCCATGAAAAGTGGGCTAAGATACTCATGAAATGGTCCTCTCTCATAACCAGTCACTTATTCATTTAGACTGTTATCCCCCCACATACAGAGTTCATTTACCCCACCCTCCAAATGGGGATGAGAGCAGCAGTAACCATGTTAAATGAAATATTGAGAGTCAATATGGCCGAACTGTCTGGTATTTCATTTTGGACTAAAGTCCACTTCTTCATCCAGCTGTCTGTCGCGTACGTTTTTGCCCTAACTAAAGTCATGGTAATTATTAGCCTTATTATTTCCATTAGTTAATATTCCTGAAAACCCTTTGAAATATATTCAGTCATGAAGCTGTTAGAATTTAAATTTTAGATACAAAGGTTCCCATCAACACAATATGACTGAAGAAAAACTTAGAAATATGTTAAAAGACTTTTATTGCAGAAGATTCAATATCAAACATAAGACAGGTTCCGGTGTTATTGGTTTAGTTATATGATTGAAATAAACACTTTGAAGTCAATGACATATATATGTATCAAATTTATGAAAGCTTTAAACGTCCTGGATTCAAAGAACACTTAACGTTTGTCATGCATTGCCCTCACGATTCGACTAAGGAAGGCTCTTAGGCGAGTTACCCTATATCCAATATGGTGCACAGAATGACAACGTCCCGTTTTCTTTGTTTCCCTGTCAGAGTCCGTTTTCTCTTTTCACACTTGGTGCGTTTGACGCTCGCCATTTGAGGATACATAATTCATGATTATGTAAGTAAGTAGTGACATCTATAATAGTAATATAAAATTATCAATAAAAAAAAGAAGGAAAAGGAAAGCCCACCAAGGCCATCCCCTATCCCACCTAGTAACCAGAAACTTAATGCAAAATTTTCTTCTGAGGAAGCAATGTTACTAGGCCCTTGAATGCTTTCCTTTTCCTTCTTTTTTTTTTTTTTGAATATTTTATTGATAATTTTACAAACAATAATATTGGGATTGTAATTTAAAGACTTGTAGAATAGTTTGGAGCTCTCTTGTGGTTAAAATGGTTAAAGGCATATGTCAGTATTTAGGCTACATCACTATGCTTATAAGGCAGATTCCAGCGATTATAGAGTTACGTTAATTCTTTAATGAAAAATGAAATTATACACTTAGGAAAAACAGCAATCATCAATATTTATAATGAAAAACACAATAAAAATTCAAAATAAGTAAAAAAGTAATTTTCAGGCCTTCGTGCAATTTCAGAACGATCCATTACTACAGACACATGAAGCTCACTCAAAAGCAGACAAGATTCACAAATGCCAAGGTGCCTCCCTGTCTCGCCCCATTTAATGTACATGATTGAGTCAGGTAAAAGAGAAGAGACGTGCAAGGCTACTGCCCTGAGCATCCTTGCTACTTCCCCCAGCAGACAGTCAGATCGGACCGAAGTACGCATTCACCTTACACGTGGACACCTGAATCACTTTAGCTGTGTAATAAAGTTCTCAAATGCAAACACTAAAAGAAACAACAATGGAAAGAGTTTAACCAGAAACACTATGCTAACGACACTATCTTAAATAAAAAAAATATCCTCAAATTACTTTTACATTCTGATAGGCAGTGTTATAAAACGTAATTCTTATTGAATATTTACTTACACTTTGGGACAGATTAACTTTCAAGTCAAAGTTAACATTACCTCCTTAGGCCTACAACCAATACCCCCAAAAATCTACAATAATACAAGAAATAGGAGTATGTCTTAAACACTACATATAATCCTCACCTTTAATATACTATCTTCAGCTTATAATCCCTTACTTCAGTATACTATCCTTAACTTATAAGCTCTTAATAAACTATCGTCATCTTATAGTTATCTATAATACACTCTCAACTTATACTCTCTTACTATACTGCTCTCTTAGTACACTTTAGCAAGCTTATAGTCCATAAGTAAGATAATTTCAACCAATAATCAGAGATAAATATTTTCATATATTGCGTAATTTACGTAGGTCCTGTTTAAGAACATATCACTATAAGTTACGGTTTTAAATAGTTATGATCATGGTATTTTAGTAATAAGAATAATTTTATACTCTGAATTTTTTTACTTAACATACTTGGAATCAACCCAACTTAGAGTGAAGTTTAAAATGTCTTTAAAGCTACCAGAATTTGCTCAGACTTATAGGCAGACAGACAGAGATCACGTTCGAGGAGTACGATATTCGCTACTGAAAACCGAAATAATATGATCAACTATTAAATAACAGATATGATTTTTGTATTGTTTGGAACACGAATGTCTGTAAGCTCTAGAAGACCTTTCAACGTAAGGTGGTTGGGGAAAAAAAAAACCAAAGCAAATACATCTATAGATTATTGGGTACTAAATTATCTATTATTCTCAACAATTTGCCAACATAATGACATTTAATAATGATAAATTCATTACGAGCTTTAATTCTTATCAAAACGAAACGAGAATTGTTTTCGTAATAGAAAAACACAGGACCTAAGTTGAAACTTCTATATAAGGTAATTACTATAAGAAAAATATATACTGATCAAGAGTGAAGCATCAAACTCATATCGGAAGGAAAAGACAAATTTTAATCTATCATCTACTCTTCGTTGACTTTAAAAACTTAAAATCAAAATAGATAAAATCATTTGATCGTTAGATTTTTTAATACAAATACATATAATAATCTAAGCTTTTAGTGTGATTACATAGTTACTTCAGAAAATCTAAGATATTCAGGGATATACTAAAATTTAAGTGACTTTAAAGATTATAGCACGGGTTATTTAAAAATCAAAATATTACAAGTACTGATTTTTTTTATACGCTTAGTTTACTGAAGCTGATAATTATTCACTCTTGGTAACTTCGAGTTTTCGAAGCTCGATAATGGGCTGACTGAATTGTACTAGCTAAATGGACAGAGTATATTTTTTACCAGTTCACATAGTTAAATAAAATTTCTTTAGAAACTACGTTACGTAAATAACAATGCAAAACCAATCATAAATTTACATAAAAACTGCAATCCTAATTCATACCCATGTACAAAAAAAGCTCTTACCAAAATCCTTCTTTAAGGAAACTGCGCAAAAAAAAAAAAAAAAAAAAAAAGACTGACTTCCCTTGTCCACCTTGGGACATGCTCTATTGAAAGGAATTAAGCAAAAGACCGACCTAACTTCTCCATACGAATCTCATACCAATCACACCATACTAGGACAGCAATCACTCATTCCTTTCAGTCGAATTCTTAACACTTCCATGGCACTAAGTTCCAACATTCAAGATTTGCAAATTCTGATCACAATTAAATCAGACGCTGATATTAATGATCAAAATGTATTAGGATTTAGTCCTTTTTCTATACCAAAATGCGATAAATAACCGCCTTGGTGTAAAAACTGGCTTAAAAACAATTGATCTTGTTGCCCATAAGAAATAATAATAAAAATTCATTTCCCGATGGTGAATCCTGTGATTAGCGTTTTTAAAGAGGGAGATTGAGTTAAATTTAGGAATGTATCCCAGCGATTTGGCCTGTAAAGGGATAATTTCAAGTAAGAGTTATAAGATCTTGGACGGCAAGACGGAAGAATGAAGGCAGAAAAGGAGGCGGTAAAGTTGAAGGGTATAAAGCTAGTGCAGCTACAGTAGGGCCTAAAGGAACTCTACTAAGACCCTCAAGTGTAACACCTATAGAGAATCCTGTAATGTGTACTGATGACGCTACCCAGTTCTAGTTTATGAGAGGTAGAACAGTGTGTGAGGAATTAATTATCCTACTTCACTACATCGTGAAATAAATAAGTAACATTAAGTTAGCTAGGTTATGCAATTTCCTATTTCCCATATTATAAATTTTCCTTACTTTAGCTCGAGCGAACTCTGACGATTCCTTAAGGGAAAACAACTAAATTAATGTTATCCTTGAAGGGTGTGTACACAAAAAAATACTCATAAGGTCAGTAGACCTTGTGAACACTTTGTTTTTGGCAAGATTAAAACCTTGAGAGACATCAAAAGACATAACCTTTAATGTTGTACTATAACATTTAAAATTGTACTCTCTTTCAAAATGACAATTTGCATATTTCCCATCACAAACAACGAGTAAGGCTTGTTATTACTTTCATAACTATTCATGTTCTTAGTGTGAGGTATATTAATTATTACAGTGCTACTCAAAGTTTACGCTAGTTTCAAATAGGAAAATTCATAAAAGTTATCTGAAGAATTAAAAGAAAAACTGGTCAGAGGGCCAGTCAATTTATCAAAGGAACAAAGGCTGAAATGACTAGACAATAAATGCCAGTTATGAACCTGCCCATGATCCAGTGTATAATATATCTTTCAATTTTAATACATTGTCCAATAATGAACTCTGAGTACGATATTTCAATTATTGTGAGATTTGAAGTTATTAAAAAAAAAAAAAAAAAAAAAAATATTACCTCTCTTACAATGTTTGGAATTTTCCTCAAGGAAAGACACTGGTAGAAGACGGTACTATTTCTGCGCATCAGCATTTAAAAAAGGAAATAAATGCATCTTCAAAACATAGGTTATGAGGATTAGCAAACGAACAAATTTATGGAAATGGAGCTTTCATATTTTGGCTAATGTAAGGTAATAAAAAAATAATTGCCATGATCGCGCTTAAAAAACACAAACCTGGCAGGATCCTTTGTAAACGATTTATAAACCTATTATTCATACCAAATCAGTATTCACACCATTTGAACGATACAAACACACGCCCACACACACACACACATCCGGAGAGCTTTCTAGTCAACGACAAGATTTTCAAGAACTTATTACACAATGCGTCTAAAAATGATTAAAGTGTTATTTATCCCTCCTTTATGTCTTGGACACAGATGACACGAGACAAGAAACAAAATGGAGTTTATGAACCGAGCTGTGCACCTTTTCAGAGAGCCCAGGTATCTCGCCATAATAAAAAGCTCTGAAATGCAAGACTTGGAAATTACCATTTTACCTCATTCCTTGAAACACTTACGTTAGGTACATTTATCATTAATATTTAATGCAGTATTTTAATTATACATGAACGTGAAGGTTTTATGGAAATTTCAGAAAAAAACGTTATCATCAATACACATTAACTTCAAAGAGAGCATAAACATGTCTGAATTACTTTGAATCACAATCCTTTTACATTATATAGATTTTTCACTACTTACATTACACAGTTCATAAAAAAATTTGATATTTTTGTCATTGACACAGGTGTATAAAACATAGCTAAAAATGAAATTGATAGTACCAAAACCTGTACATTTGACATTATAACCTCCTACAATGCAAGTTCTTAAAGATTCTGAAACATTTGATTTGAATAAGATACTTTATACAATTTTTTTAAATCTGATAAACCATTACACATTTAAAGAATTTGAGGCTTTTGAGCAAGTTAATAATGGCATAACACAGTCACAGTTTTTCATGACTTTAGCTGTCAGGATAAAACCTTTAATGACAAAACAGCAGGATCAGAGAGCAGACTAAAGTCAAACTTGTTTACCAGAACAGGCTGCGACCTTTGACTAGTACAATATATTCAAGCTAACACATTGATCTAAAGCTCCCAAGCCACCAGTAAAGGAGTGAACAAGTTCTGTACATGGGGAAAAGAATAGCAGTCTAAAAGAACAATGATTACTCTAGTTATGATCAGGATCTATCTCATGGACTCTTAGCCCGTTTTGTGGCGAGGAATAAAAAGGCAAATGCTGATGCTCAAAGGGGAGGGGGGCAGTGGGAGACTAATCAGCCATACGAGGCAGGTCTCTTTGTTTTTTTATGACATTTCCAATTTTGGGATAAAGGAAGGATCAAGGATGGGGAGTGGGATATCTGAAATTGCACGTGAGCATCAGGTTGAAATAAAAGAGAACTTCTTCATAATTTAGCCTTATTTGAAAATGTGTATAAAATCTCCATATACTTTTACCAAGTAGCATGTTATTCTTCAAGGTATATTTATGTGGCACCAAAAATAGAGAGAGAGAGAGAGAGAGAGAGAGAGAGAGAGAGAGAGAGAGAGAGAGAGAGAGAGAGAGAGAGAGAGAGAGAGAGAGAGAGAGAGAGAATTACTAAATCATTTAAAATACTTGGAAATTAAAGCTTCCTTAGATTGCAGTGGCCATTAAAATGCATCAAGTTTATATCCTATCTCTTTTATATATAATCACAAATCCACTTTTATTTACAAAACCATATGATTCCAAACTCTTCTCCCTCCCCTTAGCTAAACAAAAACACTTTAAACAAAGGTTTTATTTATCTAAGAAATAAAGATTTTCTAATTGCAGAAGTGTATCTGTCAGCGGCTTACTGAGGTCACTTTCTAAAACTGCTAATGAACGAAAGATTCATTCTAATATCAGCCAACAGTTACACCATTTAAATTCTTTCATTTCATGCCATATGTCTACAGTTGGTGAATCGTAAATAAGATATCAAAGTGTTAGTAGCTGACATACCAATACCATAGTTTATGTATATTTACCAAAACATTACGAACACTTTATCAAAAATACTTGTTTCTGTTAAATCCATAACACCAACCGAATTATATAACATTCAGTATCATTAATATTTACTTGGAGAACACGTTAATTCATAAATATCTGATAAGTTGGACTTCATTTCACTAATATATCATGATGTATTCTTTATTTATCTTATACTTACATATTTTATACTTCCATTCATCAATGTAACGTAGCTTATTCTTTGATTCACCAACATTCTTTTACACAGACAATAATCTACAATTCATAATATATTTGGGATTGTATTTGATTTAATAATTCTGGCTATAAAACGTAGCGTTGGTCCTGTGGTGTCATTCTGTACTTAACTGCAACGGGGCGATACCCCTGCAGTTACACTTTAGTAAGGGATGAGAGATTGAACAGAAAAAATGAAGGATAAGAGGCGGGAAGAGAGTTAAGGTACAATGATATAAGACAAGCAGGCTACAAGTTGAGCCAGAAGGAACGTGAAATTGCAGGTAGGGTCAACAGGAACGTGCAAGTGAAGGTAGGGTCAGAAGGAACTCACATATGCAGGTAGGGTTAACAGGATCGTGCAAGTGCAGGCATGGTCAGAAGAAACGCGTAAGTGCAGGTAGGGTCAGAAGGAACGTGTAAGTGTGGGTGGGGTCAGAAGAAATTTGCAAGTGCAGGTTTGGTTAGAAGCAATGAGCAAGTGCAAGTAGGACCAGATGGAACGTTCAAGTGTAGCTAGGGTGAGAAGGAACGTATAAGTGCAGGTAAGACCAGAAGGAATGTGAAAGTGTAGGTAGGACCAGAAGGAACGTGTAAATGTAGGTAGGATAAGAAGGAACACAAAAGTGCAAGTAGGGTCAGAAGGAACGTGCAAATGCGGGTAGGCTTACAAGGAACAAGCAAGTTCAAGTAGGATTAGAATGAACGTGTAAGTGCACGAAGGGTCAGATTGAACATTGCAAAGACCATTTGCAATGTTTACAATTGACCACTGAAGGTACACTGGTGGCACTACGCCCCTACGGAGATTATATATTTCATTTCCTATCTAGCCTTTTAATAACTCAAATCCTATTACCTTTATTCCCCTTAATCTATGTTGTATAATCATCTTGTTCATCACTTTCCCTACCATTTATTCTCTTAAGATTCATTGGCTGGCCTCTCCATTACAGGAGTCACTTTAAGTTCCTGTATTTCCCGCAAAAGAGAGAGAGAGAGAGAGAGAGAGAGAGAGAGAGAGAGAGAGAGAGAGAGAGAGAGAGAGAGAGAGAGAGAGAGAGAGAGAGAACTCCAATTGTTACAAAGTAATACAAAAGGTCAAAACAAGGATGGACATTGGCAAAAAATTTTACTAATATTTAAGAATTATTCACAGATAGTATCAAGACAAAAATTTAATAATATTTAAGAATTACACCCCTGTTGTTTCGACGATATTTTACTAATATTCAAGAACAACTCACACATGGTATTTGCGCAAAATTTGACAATATTTAAGAATTACCAACTCATGCTATTGGGACAAAATTAGAATAATATTAAAAATTATTCAAACATGTTATTCAGACGAAATTTGACTAATACTTACAAATTATTCGCACATGGTATTGGGATGAAATTTGACCAATATTAAAAAATTATTACAAATTATTCAAACATGGTATTCGGACGATATTTTACTAATTTTTAGGAATTATTCGCACACTAAAGAATAAGAAAAGCCATACCATACTATTCGTTATCTTTGGTATACAGTATACTGTACTGTAATTCAAAAGGAGGATTATAAATTATTTTCATCGTTAAAAAACAAAATTGTAATAGGGGAATACATTATTTCTAACAATAGGAAAGTGATAATGAAAAAAAAAAAATCACCGAATGTGACAATTTTAATAGTTTTCATCTAAGAAACAGAAGGAGATGAAAAACAATTTTTGTTGCCAGTTTAGTGATCGCTTGGTAGATAGCATAGGAAGAGAAGCTTAAGGTGCTACATGTGAGAAACATACCTTGAATTCCATTGATACAGAAGTTCTCCCTTAAATATCCCTTCAAAAGATAAAAGCAAAATTATTAGAAATGTTTATAAATCTTAACTCCACCAATTGAAAATATTTTTTCCAATTAGATCTTAATTCACAGAGCAATGCCAAAAAAACAGTGGAGCCAAAAGATCAACAAGAAAACCATAACTCTTGAAAACAAGATAAAAAGAAAAAATGCAATGAATTACATGAATGCAGCAAGAAAACAATATGTGATATGAAATAGAAGATCAAATGAGTGGACAAAATAGCTTTTTAGACCAAGGTATGCATCAGATATCTCCATGCACAAAAGAAGGCACTAAATAATTCCATAGGCAATATAGTACTCCGAATAACTTATGCATCACTTCATTATCCAATGAATGCCTCGGACAACCCCCAGAAGTGTTCTAAATGACACGAAAGACAAAGGTGTCCAGAATTACTTCCAGGACCAAAAAGAGTCATGAATAGCTGAATGGACAAAGAAATAAGGTCCAAATAATTCCATAAACAAATTGGCGTCCTGAATAAACCAGTGCGCGCTACAAAAAAAAATAAATAAATAAATAAAAAAATAAAATAAATAAAACTAAATCTGCAAACGAAAGAATACTCAAAATTGGTAAATCAAATAATTTCCCTAGGTAGCTTGTTGAATAAAAAAATCATCCTAAATAACTGCATACATAAAGGATTCCAATATTACTGCATAGAATAATTAGTATCACCAATAATCTAAAACAACACGTAGAACCTAATTTTTTTCCACAATTCATGGCTAAGAAGTTCTTCAAACAACTTTATGTGACCAAAGAGTGCTGCAAAAGAAGTTTTAAGCAAATCGGAACTAAGGAGTAAAATTGGGAAGTCATAGCATTACCCAATAGCCAAATTTTGCCCAGAGAAAATTCATAAAACATGAATTTTGCAAGATGTTTTTAAACAGAAAGTGCTATTAAAAGCCTGAATAATAAAGTATTTATACCCCAAAGTAACGAAAAGTATTTATCTTTAAAACAATTTATCTGGAAAATATATGTAAACAAGGATTGCTTATAAACAACTTTAAAGAGCAAGGAATGCCCAAAGTAGCTCAACAGACCAAAGAACAAACACTCAGGATATCAGAATTTACTCGGAGATACTTTAAACCAGGCCGCATTATTCCTTAGCAGATAAAAAAGGGCAAGGAAAAGTTTTAAATCTCTTGAAACTAAACTATTCCCAGAGTGACTTAAAGATTTCTTAAGGTAGGCATAATAATGAAACAGAAAAACCATGCAAAGATTTGTAAACCCAAGTATGAAAAAAACAAAATATTGTGATTTGATGCGGAGAGATAATAACCCTTAATATATTTTCATTAAAAATGTTTGTGATTAGTGATAAGATTCCCAGCGAAGAAAAGCATACACATATACTTTCTTCCAGTAACCATTGAAGAAACATGATTTCAACTATTCCATTAAGAGGAGACCAACAGGAAACCTTCAGAAAAACTTATATTTAAAGGAAACGAAGCTGTGAAAACATCATTATATTCTCGGAATAAGATCAATATTTTCCATATAAAGAGAAATGAATTTGAAGAAAGTCTAAATTATCATGTTTTCAAGGTAGATATCCTTTGAATTTTGTGAAGACCCTTTGATGCCTTAAAAACACTAGCATTACTAGCTCACCAAACCACCAAGAATTAACCGATTAACCAAAATATCATCCTTCATCATGATCCATGAAAAAAGACCTCAAAAGACTTTTGTTAAAGTATTAGACAATAGATTCTCCATGAGAATAATTTTCTGAACAGAACCTTTATATATAATCAGTTACTAACAACACAAACTTGATAGGTTAGCAAAGTTTTGCACTGTATGTTCAAACCAGTCAATTAACATATGGTAAGAGTTGTGATCTAAACAAATAATGTATATCAAGTGCAATTCTCTAGATCATTCAACATCAAAAGCAGAATTCACATCCAACAGAGCCGGAAAAGTAGAACTAAACAACTCCTGCTGAAACTTGGTTATTCGCAATAACATAGTATCTAAGCAGAGAATTCTGAAAAAAACAAAACATCACTGAATGTTTTATGTCATCAAGATGTATAAGACCTGCTCTAATCAAAGGCAAAGCTTAATGATCAACAAAATCTACGGAATAGGAAGGCCTGGTGGAGAGAAAGTATAGAAATAAAACCTTATAGTATCATAACCTAAAGCACAAGGTAAAACCTCGAATTGTTAAGTAGCTTTCCAATCTATAAGCCGTAGTCTAATATCCACAGGTACCACAAAGAGCACAGTATCAGAAATACAACGATGAATAGACATCACTGCATTATACAAGGATGAATATACATATGTGACAAAGATATATTAAGTAAAGTTAAGATTAAATATCTGAACTTGTGATACTGTATCGTTTTAAAAACACATTTTTTTATGTAATCGGTTCAAAGATTTTCTACTTAATTTTTCGCAAAATACGAGCAAATTTACCTAAAGATACCACAAAATTTGATGCTGAGAAAACTAGCTATTTTATGTTAATACCAAAAGTTTTAGCAATTTAGGAATGGGAGCAAACGTACAAGCATTATGGTTAAATCAAATTTGAATTAAGTGACAACTTAAAATTATGACCTTTTTCTAGTCTTGATAAAACTATGTATTACCATCATTATCATGCCTCATATAAATACGAAAAAAAAATATATAAGTAAAATTTTCAATTGATGACAATACATTAGTAGGAGTAAGATTTAATATGGGGGTTCTAGTAAACTTAGTATGACGCAAGATAGCAAAACAACTTAGATGGAGATCAAAGTTGTTGAAGTGGTGATTTAGTGACATTTCAAGTTGCAATTAAAGTAGGCCTATATCTTATTTAATCTTACGCTTTCTTGAAATTTTCAAATAAACAACT
The DNA here is from genome assembly GCF_036898095.1 of Palaemon carinicauda. Classification (NCBI taxonomy): domain Eukaryota; kingdom Metazoa; phylum Arthropoda; class Malacostraca; order Decapoda; family Palaemonidae; genus Palaemon; species Palaemon carinicauda. The sequence goes on from NC_090726.1 coordinate 2,360,671, forward strand.
GAGAGTAGCATTTACGATAGTTAAGACTTAATCAATAAAATGTAAAATGAAAATTGTATAACACGTACAGCAACAGACGCTAGGATCTTTAGAAAGATATTAGTCTTGCAGTTGAATTCTAACAGCTAACTTTAACAAATTAATTATGTAATATCAGGGTACCTAGAGCCTCACTATGAATAGATAACACAAATATTTTGAAAATCATTAATCCCCCCCCCCCCTCCTAAAGCCATGTCTTTTTTTTTTCTTGAAGTCATATATTCTTAATTCTACTTGCATAGTAGAACCCAAGTTTTCTTGGAATTGATCTTCATCATCGTTACATCTGCCTTCAGTTATTTGTTAATCTCAAGCAAGCGACCAACTGTATCCTGAAAAATAGTTATATGAATTACTTCTCTTACAATTGGGATAGATCAGCCGCTTTCATAGGCAGCTGAAACATAATAAAAGATGATATATAATTAGTTATTTCATGAGAATATAGCAAAATAAAATCATTTCACTTTTCAGAGCTATAGCCTTCTTTTTTGAAAATGAAGAGAAAGAAGCACACATGAGTTCAGTATATTCAGTTTATAGAAATGTTTGATCCTGTGATCTAAATGAATAATTCCTATTTTATGTAAACAAAATAGATTTGTTTCCAGAATTTATAAAGAGGAAAAAAAATAGACGAAATTTATTTTTAAGAAATGGAAATTAGGGTATCAAATGATATGCACAAAATTGTCTAGAAATTATAAAGAAGGTTTCAAGTAACTGAAAGATTAACATTTTTAATAGTAGATAACAAGACTTTTTACTGTGGAAATAATGGATTTATTAATATTCATTTGTTAATTATTATATCCTCTATTATTCTTCTTTTTAAATTAGATATCATGTATTTTTAAAATGTTCAATTTACCAAAGATTGATTTATACAATTTCAAAATTTCAATACTCAACTGATTTGTTTATGTAACCTTTGTAGACATAATCACTTGAAAATTTCTCAACAGTTGAAGGATTTTCTAAATGTAGATATCATTTATACCTGTTTCACATCATAAGAAAATAAGACCATAGCTGAATTACTAAAATATCAAATAATATGGTATCTATATCTTCCCCTTTTGAGAAGAATTTTCGGTAAATCTGTATATTTCAACAATGTATTTTACGGCTTTAAAACGAGAATACGATGTAATTGTGGATGTTTTGAAAGTTTTCGATGATAATTTTTGGTGGAAATCCTTAGTTTTCAGCTAGTTATCGTCATTAACTACATTCAAAACAACTTAAAATATACCGTGTACCAATCTAATTATATGATATCTAAATTAGCCTTCTTAAACTTTGTTGTTTCCGCCATTTGTCTTAATCAAAAAGCCATCGTAATCAATGTCGACTAATAGTAATGAAACATGGTCAAAATACTGGGGCGTCAGTTCGCCAGAACTTCCGAGCGCATAGAAAACGTATATTTTCATCCCATTTTCTATAGAGCCGTTCGTAACAGTGTTCATTATATTACAAATAGCACATTATTCTTGAGCTAGTGATTTATTGGTTTTCGCTCTGTCGTATGCTTTCTTCACTCATGCTTAAACATTATCTCATTGCTCCTATGTTCTGGTAACTGGAACACGATTCACTACGAGCGTTAACCCCACGGCGTAGTATATTTGCGTTGTCACATACTTTAATTTGATTGCTTAGGTTATCATCACCCCACGATTGACGGTATAATAGATAAACGAATTTACTAGTACTTATTTACTGAAATGTGCTTGTTAAAAGTGTTTGGAAAAAAATATGAAAACGTAAAATAAAACTTATTTTTTTCTTCATTCCACTTTACAGTTTGTTTTATGCTAAGACATAATATAGTATAGTTATCCATAACATTTTCATATTTTTCGTTTTCTAAATCTAAAAATACCTTTTCCGTTTTCTGTCAAATGAGATTTGGGTACACTACGATATAGTTTCACCGATATATTTTACTGTACACTTTTCCTGCATGACATCACGGCGTTGGAATTCAGAAACAAACGACATATGCAGCGTACACTGGTTCTTCATTAAGCTATGTATTTTGAGATAGAATACAGAAACTGCTTTCAATTATAATTTATAACATATAATTTATAACTAACAAGCATTTCCTTTTTATTTCTCTAACTAGACCTAAAACAAAAGTTTGAGAGTGTATGAAATATATTTTGTCAACTGCATACAGCCCTTTGATAGATACCTTTCTAACTGCTTCATTTGATATGCCATTCAGTTATTATAATCCATATGTATGTTTCTCTGGAGCCGCAAGAATGTTCCCTGTATTATAAATAGAAAACCTGGATAAAACTTACTTTTTTACAATCCCAGTGCTAATCTTGATATGATATCTCATGATGCATCAACTACGCATTTCAACCTTCTGCGGCCCAAAGGAAACAGTAGACAAATTTCCCATGAGATCACCCCCATTTACTCGTGTACCATCTATTATGTAGGCTACATGTTGAAGTAGCACCGGCCGTAATGGCATTGAATTCTTGTCCAACCCAGGACATTTCTCCCTGAAACCAATCGACTGTCAAACAGAAGACGAATAAGTCCGTTTTAAAAGGAGTCTGAGGACCAGCGACCAGAAGAGGAGAGGGGGACGAACTTTGAACCTGATCAAGTAACCCAGGTCATCCAAGAATCAGGGGTAGACTAGCTGGAATAAATTATTAACTTAAGGACATTACCATAAATCTTACACGAGGCTTGAAATTACAGGGCATTCACGTGAGTTAAAGGTTGACATGGGACTACACAACTCCCCTTTTGGATTAGGTATCATACAATTCATCATCATCATCTCCTCTTCTTCCTACACCTGTTGACCGTAAGGGCCTCAGTTAGATTTCACCAGTCGTCTCTATCTTGAGCTTTTAAATCAATACTTTACCATTCATCATCATCTACTTTACGTTTCATAGTCCTCTGCCATGTAGGCCTGGGTCTTCCAACTCTTCTAGTACCTTGTGGAGTCCAGTTGAAATTTGGTGAACTATTCTCTCTTGGGGAGTGCGAAAAGCATGCACAAACCATCTCCATCTATCTATCCCTCACCATGATCTCATTAGATATTGTTTCATTACATACCACGACTCATGTCTATACAGTAACACCGATCTCACTAAACTGATATATAGCCTTATTTCTTATACGTAATATCATGGGCTTTGATTTTCAAATTTTACTAAGCCTAGCCATTGTCTGATTTTTTTTTTTAATCTTTCATTAAAATCAAATTCTGAAGATCCTGCAATAGAGATCATAGTTCCTAAATATGTAAATGATTCCACCTCATTAATCCTTTCTCCTTCCAATGATATTTCATCTTCCATTGCATATCCCATTCTCATCATCTCTGTCTTCCTTCTGTTTATCTAGAGTCCAGCCTCATGTGATATTTCATGCATTACGTTGGATAATTCTGGCTTATGCAATTCGTGTTGTGTGTATGAAATTAATTACACTCCACACATTTGGATATATTTTACTTTACATTTGGGTATAATTCAATTTACATATTTGGCATTCAAGTCTCAGGCCACATGCCAACGTGTTTGACCTTATGAGATACCTTAACTTGGTTATAAAACATTGCAATAGACCTCTGGTCTTTGTTTAGGAATCCAATTTAGTGACCTTTACTTTTATTCATTCTGCTGGCTATTCCTCATTTATCACTCATCTGATTTTGTGTTAGGCCTAATTTTAATTTTAATGAATCGTTTAACTTGTATTGCCATTCACATTAATATGACCAGTTCATTATTGTTATAATTCTGTGTAATGAAGAGATTAGATTATGTTATCGAAATTCGTATCTTTGCTCCTTTTATTGATTGATTACGTAATAAGAAAGCAGTAACCATGGGGATTATTCATTATTTGGAACAGGTCTAGGTATGTGGATTGTTGTTGTTGAAGATTGCCTGGGCCTTACGGCCAGGCACGGGCTCTTGCACTCTTGCAGCCCGTAGTAAGTGGATTGGAAGGTGTTGACTGTCCTAGAAGTACTACTGAAGACAGAAAGTTAAACTATGAGTAACATGTGCTTTTTTATGTGTTGCAAAGGTGAAGATCATTTCGAATTATAGACAGCAGGCAAAATTTAGCATCGTTAATTTCTACACTTCTGCTTAAATCTGCACTTTTAGAGACATTGTCTATAAAGAAATTTCCTGTCCATCTCACTAGGGTTCTAACACTTTGCATGGTACCTCCAACGGACCTCTTCATAAGATAACCTTCATATGAATATAACGAAGTAAAACTCCATTTTATCCTGAAGATTTAAATTATTCTTTTTTTATCTGCATTAATAAAACTCATGCATGACGGAAATAAATTTGTACATTTAAAGCTTAACTGGGGATTAAATAATTTTTCTTTGCAATTTACTAGTTCGGTGTTGGATAAAATGATAAAAAAACTGGTAAAGTGATTGACTTATGTTATTTCCATTGAACCCTTAAGCCTGTGTATATGGCCAGAAACAGCTATAGGTCAGTGCTGGAAGGAAATTTGTAATATCAATAAACATACTCTGTTATAGTAATCAAGCAGCTGGACTCCCCTCAAAGATCAATCAAGGGGTCACAGGTCAAATCAGTTTATTAAAAATATTTTGGCGCATGGGGAGTAAACACCTAGACCTACATGTAATCTACATTGTCTTTTTGCTAAAATTTTATGAATTTCAAGAAAATATTACAATTATCAATTAATCAACAAGTATCATACGAAAGGTTTAGGAAATATGGCATTCTATAGCCGCAAGGCCTATGACCAATGAAAGTATACTATATAATCTTAGCTACTGCTTCATTGATAGGACTTTTTGAGAATTTGTCTTTTGAAAAATATTTGTATATCCAGAATGACCCGATAATTTACAGACATAAAACTAATAATGTAAAGTGATGATAAAATATATGACTATCTCACCAAAATATAATTTAAGACAAATCTCATTTTATAGAGAATTTTTGGGATACTGCACTTTTCTAGACTGTATATGCTCAACAATATATTGTATACTGTACGTAAGCTTCCTTCCATATATCTTCATTACGTACCCTGTAACCTAACTGATGTGTAAACTTCTGAAAAAAAAGTAAATTAGGAAAATTTTAACTTATCTTTAAAATGATGTCATTTGCATATCAGTCTCTCCATCCTAGTTATCAGCTTTGATTTAATCTTGCGCCGTCAGCGTCCCTTTAGCCTCCATCCCCTTCACATATTATTAGGAGAATCAGATTTGCCCACTGCAAACTTTTTCGTTTACTGGCTTCAGTTTTTTGGATTTCAAATGTGCAGGTAAGTAAACACATCTGAAAGAAAATTGAATATCTTTATTCTAACTGTCCTTCATCTTCGAGTCACAACCTGACTCTTAATAGTTAATTTGATACAGGAGTAACTCTTTAGGATTATCCATCAAAAGAATTGGCAAATTCAACTTGCCATTTAGAGGTCAAGATAACCGAAACTATTGAGCCTAAAACTTGAACCTACAGTTATGTTCTTAACAAAAACACAAAGATAGAACAGTGCTAAAATCAAGAGTTCGTGAAAAAATAGCAATAAGACAAATTTATACTTGGATAAAGATTCGAAACTATAGTAGACGCCATGTATACGTGACTCATACTTTCTTGGCAGCCAAATTCTTTAAACACTGGTTTTTGATAAGGTTGCCAGTATCGTCATTACATCAGCAGTGTTACATTTGAAGTATTAGGAAGTAAATAAAATTCAAATAAAACAATTATATGGATGCATAGATAATATGATATAATTAAATTTTTCTTGTATAATACATGGAGGACAAAAATTTTTCCAAATACTTTAGCTATCTAAAAAGATTTCAATGACCTAACTGTATTTGTACTTAGATTCAATGCCAGTTAGTTTTTATTATCTGAGGATAGTAGCAAACCCATTATAGATAAATTGGTCTTCTCAACTACTCTCAGCCCTTGCCTAGTCCTTGCTATTGAAATGTTGCCAACTAATAGTTTCATGGCACAGCTCAAAATGTGAGTTGGTAGACAATGGGTATAAATCTTTTAATATCTACTTGAACAAAGTTTTCTTTTCCATTGATATCTTCCAACAGGTACATAAAGTAAGCACAGTGTCATTATGATTTATTGAAAGTGGTCATATGGCATGATGCTAGAATAAGGTATGAAATACGGGGAAATTGCCTCAGTTACACGAATAAGAAAAAGTTGATAGATGTTAGGCAGAAGGTGGTAAGAAAGGCAGTTGAAACGAAGACAAGATAGAAGGATAAAAAGAGGAAGTAGTTAGGAATGACAGGGAAACTCTGAAAACCCTTTGATGCATACCATAAATACAGTCAGTGTCTAATTAAGATCTTTTGTGGCCCTTAGGCCAAGGATGCAGAAGGGGTGTAATGCAAGCGAAGCATGGTTTTTGAAAAATAACAATTCTAGGATGATTTGGAAGTTATACATAAAATGATAGTGAAGAAATTTAATTAATACACAATAATTAAGATTAGGTTGATTCTCATTTTGAGAGTATACAGTACGATCCAGATTAGTCTAAGCCTATATGACGCACAAAACTCAGATTGCACATTAATGATTATTAAAAATTCATGATTCAGAATATCAATTTGATGTTGATTATAAAATAAAGCAATATCTGATCATTTTATTTCTTCAAACTAATGAAAATCAGGTCTAAATATAAAAATATTAAAATGACACACTACTTAATGCAATAGCTATACAACTTGCAACTTCCTAGCTTTTGAATGAGAAAATTTATCAATAATATTTTCCAAATAAATTTCTTTTGGCCAGCTCATGCCCAATGACTATAAACCTCATCCACTTTAGGTAATTTTGTCCCATTCTGGAACAATTTAAATTTTATGTGACTTCATTTTGAGAATGATTGTTCTCCTTTACAAACACTGCATGACAGTGTAAGATAGGTTCTCACAGCAATAGCAACATTTGGATGAGACTCTGATGTCACTGCGAAAATTTTTGAAGCAATATTTAGAATATTGTCATGATAAGAGTCATCAATTTTAAGGGACATATGTTTATGAAACTGGATAATTTTATTCTCTAAATCCATTTCCATTGTTCCCATTATACTTTACCACAATGTTTCTAGTAGTTACTTTGATGTAGTTAAGATCCTCATTACAACAGTATAACAAAAAAGAAATTAGAAATTACAGTGAATTTGTAAATAGACAGTGGAGCGTCTGTTTATCTGATATAAGGCTGTCACAGACAACTAGCAAATATTGTGAGTGAGTTTTTTTTTCTAGCTGTGAAATTATGCTCATTTGAATAATTTCTATGAGTTTCTGTGAAACGTTTCTTATGAGTGAGAGTACGACTTCGCTTTGCTTCACAATGGTAAACCGGAGAGACTACATCATCAAACAACATTGCAAAGACAAGAAAAGCATTGTTTCCATAGTGATAAAAGTTAGTACGAATACTTTTGAAATATTTCAAAAGTGATTTCATGCTATCAATAACAGCTTTCAAGCTGTTATTGTGGTTGGCAGTTCGTCACGAGATTACAGGCCTCCAGTACAGTACTTGTTCATGAGCCTTACTGAAGGATGACTTACTTTTATATTTTTTTCTGTATTCATCCAAGAAGATAATGATTGTTTGTATGTTTCACACTTTTCTTTGGAAAAAAAAAATAATGTTGGTTTCTGGTCACAGAATCCACCTAAAAACTGAACTTTGTTCTCTTAGAAACGTTTACATACTCTATACTAGACTCTTTTGTTGTTTTTAAAAATAGCCAATTTCTGTCAATAACTTCCCCATTTGCCATTTGTCGTTAAGCATTGACTTTGAGATAAATTTTCAGAACATTATGGCCGAGTTTCTCTCCTGGGCCCTGGCTTATTGTAGTTATACATTTTTTTTACTACAATGGTTAGTTCAAGGCCATGGAGCCCAAAGGCTTGGTGGCCATCTGCTTAGCCTAGTTAGTCTAATGGGTAATCCGCCACCGAGTGCTCTGCATGAGATACACTGATGACAGTGTCACTTGATTGATTGATTGAAAGTTTTCTGGCATCCTGACATCTAAGATCATTGATGCCAATAGCATTTATTATATATGAAAAATAAAAGAGAATTCAATTAAAACCATAAAAGTTAAGATGTCATTATAATAGTTAAATAGTTTTCAGAAGACCTGCTTCTGAAATAAATCTAAAAATGCCGCTCGCATAGTAGGACACATCATGTCCAAGAATCTTGGAAAGGATGAACCTGCCATCCTCACCTCGAGCCTCAAAAAGATATCTATTTCTTAAGTAATTATAATTAGGGCATTCAATCAACAAATGCCTCACTGTTAAAGGTACTAAACAGTCCTCGCAATACGGTTGGTGTTGGCCCTTCAGCAGAAATTCGTGTGTCGACCGTGTGTAACCAATACGGAGACGACAAAGAGATGTCTCCCATTTTTGGGGTATCATGTTATACCTCCAAGGTGATATGATATTTGTTACTTCCCTCATTTTATTGCCATCTAGACTATCCCAGTGCTGTTGCCATTTATTACAAACCAATTTCTTGATGTAAGGTAGGAAATCATTACAGGGAATGAGATACCTCCTTGGTAACAACTCGGATGCCGCATTCTTCGCCAGTAAATCTGCTTTCTCATTCCCAGACACACCTACATGTGCTGGAACCCAACAAAATCGAACTGTTATACCTCTCCGTCCAATAATAAAAAGCCATTCTAAAATCTTTAAAACTAGAGGGTTACTAGGATTAAAAACTTCTAAAGCTTGAAGAACACTCCTTGCATCACTAAAAATTGAAAAAATTACCCTCCTTTTCCAAAGCTATTTTCTCAATAGCGGTTAGTATGCCATACAGTTCGGCACTAAATATGGAAGCTGTTAGAGGAAGTGCACCTCTACAATTAAAATCATTACGATGTACTCCAAATCCAACGCCAGCATCAGATTTCGAGCTATCAGCATATATAAAAGTCGATCCCCTATGTTCTGCAACATGTTCCATAAAAAGAGACCTGGATTCTAAGTCAGTCATATTTTTCTTAACTCCAATGAAGTATTTGCAAAAAGATACGTCAGGTAATTTCCATGGAGACGTTGATGATACCTTGAATGGAAGAACCTTAATTCTAATTATATCAAGACTGTTTAATAATTGCTTCACCCGAAAGCCATAAGGTTGAGGAGATTTTGGGTGCAACTCAAAGTATGTTGAGTGCCTTACAAGGCTTGCAGTCTGAAAGGGTAAAGAATTAGGGAGTCTTTGCAATCTAAACCAATACCGAATAATAGCAGACATTCGGTAAAGGTCTAGAGGTAATTCTCCAGCATCAACAATGAGACTTGGGATAGGTGAGGTTCTAAACGCTCCTGTGGACAATCTAATACAAGCATGATGTATTGAATCTAATATCTTTAACCAGCTTGGAGTGGCTGAGAAGTATATTTCATATCCATAACTGATTTTGGAAAAAATCAAGGCCTTGTATAATTCTAAGATAGTATTGCGGTCTGCCCCCCATGATGTATAGGACAATACTTTTAAAATATTCAGATCCTCGAGACATTTAGCTTTCAATGCTTTTAAGTGAGAAACCCATGTAAGCCTACAATCAAATATCAAACCTAAAAATTTAGCTTCACTTAAACATGGTATCCGTTGACCTTTAATGTATATATCCGGGTCTGGATGTATTCCCCGGATACGATCAAAAGGATACAAAAAAAAACACAAACGTATAACCCAACATAACAAGACCATCTCTGAAGAAACCTACAGGTAATAATGTTAGATTAAAAACTGCTAATGGGAAGACCTCATCCAAGATGTCTTCCAGAAGTAATCCTTAGTTTTCTCCTCCATTTTGCAATGGAATTGTCAGGGTTTAAGGGCCAAATATGAAGAACTTAAGCTCCTAATTCATGAACATTCCCCCATAATATTATGTCTACAGGAAAGTAAGCTTGATGCTAACACTCCTAGTCCTCGAGAGTATGTTAGCTATAGAACACCATATAATCAACAAGCAGGGAGCCATGGCGGAAGTCTCATATACGTTCGTCGAGATGTTCCCCAAATACCTATTTCTATTCGTACACCCCAGCAGGCAGTGGTTGTACAAATTGTGGTTGTACAAATTGATATAGGGAGAAAATATACAATATGCTCTCAGTACTTACCTCCAAATGATAATATTTTATATGATGATTTAATAGAGGCCATTCAACAACTTCCTCAACCTTTTCTCTTACTGGGAGATATGAATGGTAGACATCCTTTATGGGGTGATGATTTGGCAAACACAAGGGGCAATATTATCTCATCAATTGTGGAGAATGAGGATGTGGGACTCCTTAATACAGGAAAACCCACGCACTTCCATGTTCAGACAGGTACCTTGTCATGCATTGACCTTTCAATTGCAAGCTCTAACTGCCTTCTTGATTTTGATTGGAGGACATTAGATGATTGGCATACTAGTGATCATGCACCAATCATTATAATCACCAACAAAGATCGCCACGATGGAATCTTGACAAGGCAGACTGGATTAAATTTCGTGAGCTAAGTGAAATCGAGGGTAGTGCAGAACAGTTTGAAAGTATTGATGATGCCATAGACCTACTGAATGGAACTCTCCATACGGCAGGAATCAATTCGATTCCCAAAACCACAGGACTATTCAAAAGACGACCAGTCCCGTCGTGGTCTTCGGAATTAACAGCCTCGCACAGAGCCACCAGAAAATCTCTAACTAGATTGCGTAGAGGCCGTACGGATGAAAATTTGACAACATACAAAAAGTGTAGAGCACATTTCTGTCGTACCATGAAAGAAGCTAGACGCCAATCTTGGGTGGTTTTTGTTTCCTCCATTAATAGTAGAACACCATCATCTTCTGTATGAAGGAAAATAAAAAAAGATTACAGGCAAATTTAACCCCGAACCCACCACCAGTGTTGAAAGTGAATGGTCAGTATGTCACTGAAGGAAATGAAGTTAGCAATGCTGTGGCTGACCATTTTTCAAATGTATCGTGCAAGAGTGTAGCTGCTCCTGGTCACCAGTACAGGAGCATTGAAGAAAAGAAAATTTAAAATTTTGCAACAGGAAAGGAAGAATCATATAATTCTCCTTTTACTGAAAGAGAACTTGATTCCGCACTCGCTACTTGTAACGATACAGCCCCAGGACCCGATGGAATTCCATATGCAATGGTTAAACATGTACATTCTAATACATTTTAAGCATTATTAATAGAATATGGCATGATCATAGTTACCCAAGTGTTTGGGAACTAGCCATTATTTCAGCCTTTTTAAAACCCGGTAAGGACAAGCTTTTAGCAGCAAGCTATCGACCTATTGCATTGACTTCTTGTTTATGTAAAATCATGGGGAAGATGGTCAATGTAATGTTGATGTGGTACCTTGAAAAGAAGGGTATTTTACCACCAATTCAATGTGGATTCAGAAAAATGCACTCAACAACTGATGTGTTGATACGAATTGAGTCCTCTATTTGTGAAGCCTTTGCTTCCAAACAGCACCATGTGACAGTTTGTTTTTACCTTGAAAAGGCATATGATACCACATGGAGATATGGTTTACTTAAAACAATTCATGAATTAGGATTAAAGGGAGAACTACCACTATTTATTCAGTAATTTCTTTCGTATAGAGTTTTCCAAGTGAGAGTGGGGAAACTCTATCAGAGAGTAAGTGTCAGGAAGAAGGAGTTCCTCAGGGGCGTGTGCTGAGTGTAACCCTGTTTGCGCTAGCAATTAATGGTATATCCTCAGTCATTCCCCGGGATGTTCTCTCAACATTATTTGTGGATGATCTCTCAATATCATTTGCTGGAGCTAGAATGGCAATGGTTGAGAGCAAAATACAACTCTCTATTGACAAAATTATTCAGTGGGCCGATATGAATGGGAGAAAATTCTAAAAGCCAAGTTTGAAGAGAAATGGAGGTCTCTCTCTTTTTCGATTAATAGATGGTGGGATTCTAGGTTTTTGCACCTTTCCCACTACAGGTGCATCAGGTAAGTTGGTCTTAAGTGGAACCTCCATCAAATCAGGCAAGGACATGGCTTGTGAGAGGTTTGTACTAGATTTTGTAATGGGGGGCGAGGGTTGTACAGATATAGGCAATGCCTTAGTGTTGATACGCTGTGGTAAAGCCTCAGGAGGTAATATGTTTACCTCGTCATTTGACATTTTATCAGATGGTATATTTCTTTTTCTAGAGTTATTGGCAGTACTAGGTGGGTTTGATTTTAATGCCTTAGCATAGCTATTTGATTTATTTAATAGTCTTTTGGCATGTCCCACACTTATATGTTCCAAACTAGATTTGTTAAGGGCAGCTTCTTCCAACTTATACCACTCACAGCTCTTGTCTGTGGATTTGCGATTTAGCTGCAATTTAAACACAATCTCCTTGGTAAGATTTGGATCAAATACCACCTATTTTCTCATTTTTGCAAACCTTAGACGGGTGTCCAAATTTAAAACAATTAAAACACTGCAGAGGCCTCTGCTTGAATGGTCGTACTTAAATTATTTTGTTTTCAATACTAATATGGAATGGTACATCAGCATCCTGGAACGTAAGGATTATCATTGATGTACCTGGGACTTTGTGAACTTTCCATACATTTAGTGGACACATGGGCAGTATCTCCTCCTCTGTAAATTCATACAGATCTCTGTTAAAAACTACCCGCCTTCCGTAGCTAAAATTAAGGTGGGGTTTGACATCGAACTTAATGTCATCATTACTTGTTTTCATGTTGTACAGTATTACAGACTGTGTACTTGATTTGGCATGGATAAGGAAACTATTTTTTCCAAAACGAGATATATCGCCTGGTGCAATAGTTCCTACTTTTTTTCTGAATTGATTTGCATATTTTAAAATAATTCCCTGTAACCCCCCACATTGGTGGTTTTGGCTTTCTCTGGGAGGGCATAACTAAATCTGCGTCTTTTTCCAACCAATCAGCAGGCCTATACACATCCAAATCTTTTAGTACCTTATCGCAGGTCTGGGTACACTTTGGCATGGGAGTTACCAGAGTTATTCTCATGTTCGGAGAAGCCAACACTGCTGTTTAATCTAAAATCATTCAGATTGGCTAAAAAGGATAGATGTTGGGGTTGTCATCGACTAAAAACTTCGATGGGTCCAGCACTGGAGAGCAAATGATAGGAAGCTTTTTGTTGAATTTGGTGGAGAACATGCTATTCAATGGAAAGCCACAAAATCAAAATTTTGTTTGCAACTAGTGATTGAATAGGCCATTCTTCTCCTATAACGTGTTTCTGGCAACTGAACTTGAAGATTACATTACTCCTTCCAGGAATGAATATTGCATACTGTACCAACCATGTTTCACACAATTGTACATAATTCCTTTTGTATATATTATGCTTGTATCTTCGCTCTTCCCTCGCAATAAAACGAACATGAAAATTCATGTCTGGTCTTTCCTCTGTAATATTGTCTGTCTTGTGAACTTATGTCCTGTTGCCTTGAGATTTTGTATATAAGGAGAGAGTTCTACAATAATATAACTCAGTCGTTTCCAACCTGCCTTTGAGTTCACAACCTTACTCGGCGCCGTCACATTGGTGACCCCGGAAGTCGACTCGCTCCCACTGCCTTCCACCCCCACCTCCCTCGCCCCTCCATCGTTGGTACTATGATGGAGACAAACTCTACTACAGCAGTTGGCGCTGCGGCCACCCCATTGAAACTTTCATCGTTCGCCACCGCAGAGGCGTTTGCTTGGTTTCAACGCGCAGAAGTCCACTTCCATATCAGGGGCGTGACTCGCTCAACCACCAAAGCGGATTATGTTCTCGGGGCGATACCCGAGGACACCTTCCCAGAAATATCCGACTGGCTTTGTGAACAAGGAGACACCCCAATAGCGTATGACGCCCTCAAAACATACCTTCTGCAGCAGTACTCGCTGTCGCCAGCCGCCCGTATAGCAAAGCTTTTTTAGCTCTCGCAACAACCGTTGGGGGACCAAAGGGCTTCGCTTACCCTCAGGGAAATGACCAGTATCGCTCGCCTTCAACCTGCCGCAGACGGCTCTCCTCGTGAGGTGAACCTACTTCGTGCCCTTTGGATACGCCGTTTACCCGAACCTGTACGCGCTGCCATACCCGATGTCGATAGTTTACCCATAAAGGACTTGATGACCAAAGCCGACGCCCTTATGGACAGCCACTTCAAGACCTCCATCAACGCCTCCACCCCTGACGACGAGGATGCCTATTCAACCTCAACCGAAGCTGACACGAATGCCGTAGAACATACACGCCCACCACCCACCAATCGCTCGCGCCCCAACGAACGACTTCTACAGCCACTTACTACCTCCCATCCGCCGCAGTTTTGCTACTACCACTTCAGATTCGGGGCCACCGCGCAGAAATGTGCCAAGGATTGTCAGTGGCCGAAAAAACGTGTAAGTAGGCCATCGCTTGTGGCGGTGGCCTCCCATGTTTCTAATCTTTTCTTTTTACAGGATGCAGGAACGGGCGTGTGATTTTTGGTAGACACGGGTGCTTGTCGTTCTCTTTTGCCAAGGAAACTCTTCAAGGCACGACGTAGTCTGTCTACATCTGCCGACGTCCGCTTAGTAGCTGCCAACGGATCTGCGATACCCACCTACGGTTACGAGAACCTCACATTATCGTTCGGAAACGGTAAATTCAATTGGAAGTTTCTCGTTGCTGACGTCACAATGCCAATCCTCGGTGCGGATTTCCTCTCTCATTTCCACCTTCTGGTCGATGTCGCCCACCGACGATTGGTCAACGCAGACTCGTACTTGTCGACACCTCTTCAACCCGCCCCCTCTAACCTCGCTCTCCACATCAGCGCACCCACGGATGCCTACGCCCACCTCCTCACGTCGTACCCGGTAGTTTTCCGTCCAGAACTTCGCCAAACGCCCACGGTTCCTGCCAAGCACGGTATTTATCACCATATCAAGACGACGGGACCCCCAGTCTTCGCAAAACTCAGACGTCTGGCACCGGAACGATTGGCAGCCGCCAAACAGACGTTCGCCGAAATGGGGAAAATGGGCCTTTGCCAAAAGGCCTCCAGCCCATGGTCGTCGCCCTTACACATCGTTCTGAAGAAAGACGGCTCCCTCCGTCCGTGCGGGGATTACAGGCACCTGAACATGCAAACAGAACCGGATCACTACCCCCTCCCAAACATTGCCGACGTGACCTCCTACCTGCACAAAGCGAAGGTTTTCTCTACGCTCGACCTCCTGAAGGGATATTATCAGGTGCCTATGAACCCAGAAGACATCCCCAAGACCACCATCACCACTCCGTTTGGTACATACACCTTCAATTACTCCTGTTTTGGCCTTCGTAATGCCGGGGCCAAGTTTCAACGTCTCATGGATGGCATCTTAGGGGACCTCCCTTTCTGTGTATGTTATGTGGACGACATACTTGTGTTCTCCTCAAAAGAGGAACACCTCCGTCACCTGCGCATCGTGCTCGACCGCCTGCAACAAAACGGCCTTGTAGTCCCGTACGACAAGTGTACCTTTGGCGCCAACGAAGTATCGTTCTTAGGGCACCACATCACTCCTGAAGGTGTCCACCCCCTCCCTGAGAAGGTAGCAGCCGTTCAGAACTTCCCCGTGCCCTCGACCGTCAAAGCTCTGCAGGAATTCTTGGGCATGATCAACTATTATCACTGTTTTCTGCCAGCCATTGCCGCCACTCTTGCTCCCCTCTACGCCTCCCTTAAGGGCAAGCCGAAGGACCTGAAGTGGGGTCCCCTTCAAGAAGCAGCCTTCTGCAATGCAAAGAAGGCCCTATCAACTTCTGTGGCTCTCACTTTTCCTATCCCACACGCCCCTCTCCTTCTCTCCACCGATGCCAGCGACGTCGCTATTGGTGCAGTACTCGAGCAGGTGGTCAAAGGCTCGCCCCGCCCATTGGCCTTCTTCAGCAGAAAACTGTCCAAGGCCGAATCGGGTTATTCTACCTTCGATCGAGAATTGCTGGCGGTGCACTTGGCTGTCCGTCACTTTCGCCATTTCTTAGAAGGTACGCCCTTCGTCATTTGCACTGACCACATGCCTCTGGTGCACGCCTTCACTCGACAGTCTGACGCCTGGTCCGCCCGTCAACGCCGACATCTCTCCACCGTGGCTGAATACAATTGCACCCTCCAATACGTCCCTGGGAAAATGAATCCCGTTGCCGATGCCCTGTCAAGAAACACGTTGGCTGCCGTTCAACTGGGATTGGATTACAACGCCCTGGCTGAAGCCCAACGACAGGATCCAGAGTATCAAGCTTGTAGGACATCCTGCACGTCCCTCCGTTGGGAAGATTTTCCCCTCGAAGACTCCAACACCACCCTCCTCTGTGACGTCAGTACTGGTAGACCGCGACCTTGGATTCCTGCTCCCATGCACTGACAGGTGTTTGATTTCATTCACGGCCTTTCACATCCCTCGTGCCGTTCTACTGCACAGCTGCTGAAGGCAAAGTTCATTTGGCACGGCATTTCTGAAGATGCTAAGGATTGGGTCCGTGCCTGTACTTCTTGCCAAACTTCCAAAGTACATCGGCATACGGATTCAGGAGTGGGCACCTTTCCTCAACCTCAGTGTCGTTTCGCACACATTCACGTCGACGTTGTAGGCCCCCTACCCACATCACAAGGACATCGTTACCTGTTTACCGTCATCGACCGCTCCACTCGTTGGCCTGAAGCCATTCCCATGGAAACTGCAACGTCCGCCTCATGTACATCTGCCTTACTCTCTGGATGGATTTCAAGATTCGGTATCCCTGAGCATATTACTTCTGACAGGGGAACCACTTTCACCTCTCAATTGTGGACGTCATTAGCGAATCTCCTGGGCATCACCCTACATCAGACAATGGCCTACAACCCCGCTGCCAATGGAATGGTTGAACGTTTTCATCGCACCCTCAAAGCAGCTTTGATGTCCCGCCGCAAGGATTGCAACTGGTTTACTCAGCTTCACTGGGTCCTCCTGGGACTAAGGACCACTCCTAAAGACGCCCTCGACGTCTCGGCGGCTGAAATGGTGTATGGCGACCCGTTGGTCGTCCCTGCCGAATTTTTTCCTTCTACAACCTCCTCCGACGATCTCCAGCGCATACGTCATGTCGTGGGAAAATTTACTCCGTGCCGCCAGACTTACAAGCCCCCAGCGAAGCATCACATACCAACGGACTTGCACTCTGCGACGCACGTCTTCCTGCGCAACGACACCAGCAAGCCACCACTAACGCCCCCTTACACGGGCCCTTACCTTGTGATCCGACGCAGTCCGAAAGCATTCCTCCTAAACATTCGGGGCAAAGAAGACTGGGTCTCCATTGATCGTCTAAAACCTGCTTATCTTCTGCCAGATGACCCGCCTACAGTTCGCCTCTCTAGATCAGGGGGCCCTATTTAACATGTACAGTATGTCATTTTTAGGGGGGGAGCCATGTACCAACCGCGTTTCACACAATTGTACATAATTCCTTTTGTATATATTATGCTTGTATCTTCGCTCTTCCCTCACACTAAAACGAACATGAAAATTCATGTCTGGTCTTTCCTCTGCAATATTGTCTGTCTTGTGAACTTATGTCATGTTGCCTTGAGATTTTGTATATAAGGAGAGAGTTCTACAATAATATAACTCAGTCGTTTCCAATCTGCCTTTGAGTTCACAACCTTACTCGCGCCGTCACAATACTGCTCCACTGCATTATTGAGTACCAATGTATTAGCCTGCTTTGCCGACTCATAGAGGTGCTTTGAAACACTACTTCTTTGCTTGTTGCACATCAACACGACTTAGTAACCTATCCAGCAGTGTTGGAATAT
The DNA here is from genome assembly GCF_036898095.1 of Palaemon carinicauda. Lineage (NCBI taxonomy): Eukaryota > Metazoa > Arthropoda > Malacostraca > Decapoda > Palaemonidae > Palaemon > Palaemon carinicauda. The sequence continues at coordinate 2,378,691 of NC_090726.1, forward strand.
TTGTAGCACAAGGAGTGCTGCTTTTATCTCTGACAGCTTGATGTGCAGGGCACTCTTTTTAATGGGCATACAACCTCCGGTGGTATGGTTCTTCATGCATGCACCGCCTCCTTTCTTCAAAATGTCTATAAACAGTGGCCTTTCTGGAAGGCACTCTGGAAAAGTTCTTTTTCGCGAGGTTCTCGTCTTCCATTCTCCATGGTAACCCATCCCATAACTCTATCTCCACTGGTACAAGATGGCATGGTGGATCGTTGACAGCTGACCAGTGTTTCTTCAGACACCACTGAAGGGATTGACATTATGGCTGACCAGAATGAGACAGTTTTTCCCTTGGCGGAGTTCTGGAGTCATGTATACTTGTCTATGATCTAAGGGTTGATCCAGAAGTTTGCATGTAAAGAGGAGATGGGCTAATATACTTATTGGAAGTGGAAGGCTGAGGGCTCCTGAAAGATATCACCTGATGGAAAAGTTGATTCTTATTGGATTTTCTCCATCTCTCCCTGTTCTAGTGGAGCAGAGAAGGACCCTTAACAGAGGAATTCCTGAAGTTCCGTACCTCCCTCAGATCTATTTACTTTGCAAAGTTAGAGCTGACCGCATCTCAATTGTTTTTAAATCAAGTTGGCCCACTGGTTAGCTGCCTGATGAACCAAAAATTCCACAACATTTGCCTCAGACTGGGTAAGGTCTGTTAACTGCCTTTCCTCTGCATCAGAGAGGTCCAAATTTGAGGCCAAGTATCCTACAGTACCTGACCAGTGGCCCAACGTTTTACTGTGCCTCCATGATACAGGCCTCCAATACAGCGAAAGTAAGGTGTTGGGTGGCTAATTTCTCAGCCAAAATGGATAGGGTTAGGGTCAAGACCACTGGATCCAGAGTTAGAGAAGAGGGATGAGAGTCCTGTGTTGTGTAATAGTCCTTCTGCCTTGGAAAGGCTGGTAACCGGATTTTAGAGGATCACCCTGCTATCAGAAAATCTTTCCGAGCTAATACCTGCATATTGAACTTGTCGAATGCCTCCTTTGCGTGCTCAAACCTTGGGTAGTATGGCACAGTCTGTCTATTGCACTTTTCTGCCTTTAATCGGTGATCTATATGCTTTGTCAAGGTCATTAATTCTCCTGATTAGGGACAAGATCTCTATGAAGGAAGACTAAGACTCCACCTCCTGCTTTGCAACAACCTTACAACGAAGTTAGAACGTTCTCATCCCATGAGAAGCTGATCCTCTCTGGAGAAGAAACAAGTTAATTTTCATCTTCCTGTTTGAGTATTGTGCCTGATAGGCGCAGAAGAGGGTAGGGGATTAAAAACTTATCTGTAATTTCTCTATTTTGGGAACTAATAGGTCTCACATGTGAAACATTGTACTTTTCTGAAGAACACCTCTGTCTAGTAGATGGTGACAAGGGGACGAGGAATCGTCAGGATACCTCCTATGAAAAGACCTAGGGTAGTCAATCAATCTCTTAGCCTACTTTTTGGAGTCTTTGCTCTCCTTTCTTTTCTAAAAAGGGAGAACCAGGGTCTTTTGTCACTTCTGAGCAAGCAACACCAGAAGATTCTGGGTCCAAAGGTAGATGCCTAGATAAAAAATTCTCTAATGATGGTTTGTTGCTCTCAAATGGTCGACCATAGACCGACTAAATTGGTGAAACACTGTATTTTTCAACATAGGAGATGCGTCTTGGCGATCTTAATTGCCGTTGCCTCTGTGGGTGATCATCTAATGCTAAATCCCAGTCAGTTCACCAGACTATTTTCCCTGCATATCAAGACTGGAGTAAATAGATAGGAGTACACCAGCATGTGACTGCTCCAAGTTATATGTATGAGTTAGAAAAATAATATGAAAGTGCTAGTAGAGGTGCTCCTATAGTAGGGTGTTCTAGAAAGTAGGTGAGAGGGTGCGTGATTAATCGCGAACAAGTGGCGCACGATCAATCATGAGCAAGTAAAAGGATGCGAGATCGATCACAAACAGGGGAGACAGTGTATGATCGAGTGCGAGAAGGAGAGAGTGTCAGTGATTGATCACTAGCTGGCGTGAGATTGGAAAAGTGATATGGTGCTCTCTTAAGAGCGCATGAACACCTAGTAACATGCTTAACATTTCTCTAATGGGCATGCAAACAGGTGAGATGGTGCTGCAATAGGAGCCTGTGATCACCAACAAGAGCATGATCAGGTGCATGTGTGGTGGCACTCTCCAAGAAGTGTGTGATCACAATCAGTTGAGGAGAAAGCAAAGTAGCACACAATCTCACCGTCTATTTCTTTGTCCTCAGTGAAGGATTGGCCAACACAATCTCTTCATTGGGGAGAGAAATGGTCGGAGTGACTTACATTTAAGTCCTATCGATCAATCTAAATGGACTAATTATCCAATTGGGTAAAATAAAGGGCAGTGACCACATTTTTTTACGATTGGCAATGTGTATGAAGTTCGCCAACTATATACCTAGACCGAAGGCACTTGAAGGTATGAACACTCATACAGGTATAGTTCTCTTCCGTTCAGTAACCGTAATAATCTATGATGACTACGTGTGAAAGTTATGCCCTGGGGCACTTCTTAATCGGGTAATTTATGTCCATCTGGGAAGGTGGGGAACTCAAATTAGAGTGCCTGTCATCATCGCTAACATAGTGATAATTGAATCTGCACGGGTAATTGCGATCATGCATTTAGAACGCGAGGAAATACTTCCCTTGTGGACAGCTCACTATAGGAGGTGTGTGAAGATCCATGGGTTCAAGGAAAGCTTTGTCACTGTGTGCGCTAGTGTTACGCACACTAGTATTAACCCCAATAGTGTTAAGCATGCAGGTGTGAGAACGGTCTTGTGTGAGGGTATCAGGAGTGAACTGAGCACAGATAAGGTCTAGCAAGGCATGTTTTCTTATCTAGATGAGTAGGTCGCACACACAAAGTAGCATCCTCATTGGCAAAAAATAATCAAAATTTCAAACCCTCTGCACAATTCAAGACATATTGCTGGTGGTTTCCTTTTCAGGAAAGAGAACTTTTTCCCCCTGATACCATCTTTCCAAACTCGTACATGATTGGGCAATTAGGGAAGCCTGACTCAAGAGTGGAATATTAGCTGGCCAATTAAGTTCAGACCCTATGACAACGTTGTAAGATGCTGAAGTTTATTTTGTAATACAACGTCGTTAACATTGTCCCAGAATTGAAGAAAATTCTAAAAGCCAAGTTTGCTTCCCCACCACCGGCTACCAACTACCAGCTATTACTGACACCTCATCATTAGTTTTTAACTGCTAAGTTCCATTTATACTTTAATCAATTGTTATATTAATGAAGGAGGGTTTGTATTCATGTAAGAACAAAGAGATTCTAAATAGTATTACCAAAGGTACAGAATCTGTCTTTGGATTCCAGTTCTATCTTTGACTTATCAATGGGTTTTAACTACTTGGAATTGTCCTTCCTATCCAATAAATGTTTCACACACAAACCTAAAATTAAAACATAAGACTATGTAGCAAAATTAAATTGTTCCTTACCTAAGTCTGGGAGGTTAAGGAGTGAGGTGTTTCTGTAGGTACCGGAACTATTGATTACAGTCCAATTTCTACTGTTAGGTAATGGTATATTATAGCCGCTTCCAGCAGAAAGTTGTGAAGCTGTTCTGGCCTCTAATTCTGTTGAAATTATATATTTGTATAACTGTAACAGTCAAACATGAAAAAGATATTTGGTATAAAAACGACAAATTCAAAAGTAATAGGACGAAATTGGATGTAATATGACAAATTCGGAGGTAATTTGTATTTTTCCTAACTATACAAACCTTAGCTATTTAATATGGGTATTACTTTCGGCGTAGCTGAAATCACGAGCCATTAGAATTTTAACGAGGGTTTACTACCCCCATCGCTAGTTAGCGGGGGGTAGGGTGGGGTAGCTTCCTACCCCTCCCCCCTCACACACCTGGGATTAGCTCACTTTGCTTAGAGGTAGGACTTCCCAGGGGACAGGGCTGGCGGGCAAGTTTGATTAAATAGCTAAGGTTTGTATAGTTAGGAAAAATACAAATTATCTACGAATTTGTCATTTGTTCCGTAACTGAAATACAAACCATGCTATTTAATATGATTGACTCAACCCTTAGGAAGGGTGGAAAAGTCCCAGCCATACTGGCTTTTGGCTTTGCCCGGGGACTCATTATCTGAGTTTGTCACCACTCAACAATAAAGAGTCCCTGCACCTCGCTCGCACCTTGCTATGCAAGGGCTGCGGCCTACATAAGCTGTGTGTGAAGGATTATGTGTGACTCATCCTAGGAAGTTGACCTGAAGTTCTTAGATAGAAAACTTTAGGGTAGGACTTTCCCAATACCACCTCGTCAGGGTATGGGGACGTGACAGTATTAATTTAATACTAGGAACACAAGGAAACATGATTTACCTCCAGTGGTTTGAGGTCAGCTGTGCAGAGAACCCAGGATGCTGCTTTCCCCAAGAGAGGGGGGGGGGGATGAAGAAAAGAATATGGGCCAGACATACCTTTTCTTTCATGCAGACTAAGACTGGGTAACAATGCCCTCTACCCTCTGCTACTTGTCCATTAAGGAGCCTGAGGTTTAAACCAGCTGTTGTGCAGCCACCACAGGGCCGATAGAGAACGTATCGAGCCTCCTGTGGGTCACGTCTTGCAGGTAGTGGGCTGTGAAGGTCGTCTGACGCTTCCACACCCCTGCTTGTAGAACCTGCATCACTGAAAAGTTCTTCTTGAAGGCCAGGGGCGTAGCTACGCCCCTGACATCATGCGCTCTAAGGCGAAATGATGAAGGAGGGTCAGGATTCAGGGACAGCTGGATCACATTACGAATCCAAGCCGAGATGGTATTCTTGGTGACCATCCTCTTCGTTCTCCCAGTGCTCACAAACAAAGCTTGCACTTGGGGACGAATACAGCTGTTCTTTGAGATATAACCTCAAACTCCTTACTGGACACAGTAGGAGATGGTCTGGGTCATCTGTTACAGAATGCAGACTCGAAATCCGGAAAGAGTCGAATCGAGGATCCGGCACTCCCGGATTCTGTGTCTTAGCCACAAACTCAGAGACGAATCTGAACGTTACCTCCCCTCATCCCCTTGCATGGGTGATGTCATACGAGAGACCATGAAGTTCATTGACTCGCTTGGCCGAGGCCAAAGCTAGTAGGAACACCGCCTTCCATGTCAGGTGGCGATCTGAAGCCTGCGTAACGGTTCGAACGGAGGTCTCTTATGAGACCTGAGAACTCGAACCACGTTCCATGGAGGAGGTCTCACTTCCGACTGAGGGCAGGTAAGATCATATCTTCGTATGAGTAGGGAAAGTTCCAGCGAGGAAGAAACATCCACTCCTTTGAGCCTGAAGGCTAGACTCAAGGCTGAGTGATAACCTTTCATTGCCGAGACTGAAAGGCGCATTCTTCCCGCAAATATACGAAGAACTCCTCTATCGCTGCAATAGTGGTATCGAGTGGAGAGATACCCCTTCACGACTCCAACCACAGAAAACTCGCCACTTTGCCTGGTAGACCCCTGCGGATGACCTACGCAGGTGTCTAGATATCCCGTTCACAACTTGTTGCGACCATCCTCTCTTAGTGAGGAGATGCTGGATAGTCTCCAGATGTGAGGTCGAAGCGAAGCTACGGCTTAGTGAAAGATGTTGGTAGTGGTTGTCTGAGTAGATTGTGTCGTGGAGGGAGCTCTCTCGGTAACTTTGATAGGAGTTGCGGAAGGTATGGAAACCATTCTGCGTGATGCCATAGCGTAGCTATAAAGGGTCATCGAAAGATTGACCGATATTCTGGTCTTGTTGAGCACCTTCCTCATCAGACAGAACGGGGGAAAAGCGTACACGTCGGTGCTCTTCTCGTCTGAGGAAAGGGCTTGTGATTCTTCTCAGCCTTGCTATCCTGTTGTCTGATGGAAGGCCTTATGGAGATTGGTGTCTATAATCATGCCTAGGTGAACCAGTCTTTGATTGGGCAGCAGAGCAAACTTCTCGAGACTAGAAGTTTGTCTCGGTGTCAAGGAGGGAGTGACTCCAAGTCTGCTAGGATCAGGCCGTCATCCAGATAATGGAGGAGACAGAAGCCGATCCTGAGTGCCCACAAATATATTAGGGTAAAAACTTTGGTGAAACCCTGTGGTGCTGTGGAGAAACCGAAACACAGCACCTTGAACTGGTACTCCTTGTTGTCTATGCTGAATCCTAAGTACTTCCTTGAAGATGGATGGACTGGGATCTGGAAGTACGCGTCCTTCAGATCCAGTATACACAAGAAGTATTGCGGTTTACTGCAAGACTGACTGTGTCTGCGGTCTCCATGCTGACCGGAGTTTGCTTTAATCGGGGCCTCTGCCCACAGAGTTCGCCCCTTTGCTCATCCCATGGCAAGGTTGCTAAATGACACCGGATTCGTCCTCAGGGGAGGTAGAGGTGTTGTGAACAGGACGCGATATCCCTGACTGATTACGGAAAACGTCCAGAAAACGGCCCTGAGTTGCCGCAACCTGTCTGCGCAACCTTGTAGGTATCCCGCCACTGGCGGACATGCAGGGGAACTGGGAATCCTAGCGTTTGCGGCCTCGGCTGCTCCTTCTAGGATTCTTCCCTCCCATGGGGGACTAGTTGCCTTTCTTGTCCTTGACCGGAAAGGGCTTAGACCCCACTGTCTTAGCTGCCGTTGTTTTGGTGGGACTGGAGGTTTATAGGGGTTGAATATCAAAGCCCCATATAGGAGGGAGTCTTGGTGACTTCCTACACCTCTCAGCCGCCTGCTTCACGTCCTTAGGCTCAAACAGGTTCGTTCCCATAACGAAAGAATGTCTGAGCCTGTACACTTTGGTGCTAGGGGACTCCCATTACTGTCTTGGAGTCCTTTGACTCCCTCCCGGGAGGGATGCAGGACTCCAACCACGACGGAGGCAGGCTCTTCTCCACCCCTATTTGGGAAGACTTTACCGCGCGAGGTGGGGGTTCCCTTAATGGTGTGATTGGGGAACGTCTCACCTCCCATGACTCTCCTGAGGACGGGAAAACTTCGTCCGAAGGTGAGGGAGAAAAGTCTGAGGGGGTAGAGTGCCTGCCTCGAAGACTTACGAGAAGACAGCTACGTCCTCGTAGAAGTTACCTCATCCGAAAAAACTCTTTTCCTCATCGGGAGAGTGAATGTAGCCAAGGTTTTGTGGCTCAACTCAGAGAGAACAGCTTAAAAGCCTGTGCTACCGCTCTGATTAGAGTCCCAAACCAGGCTGCCGACTGACGGCTGCGCTGTCCGACACTCCCTCTGGAGGGGAAGTTGCCTGTAAAAAGATAAGGAAGGCATGTCCCTGTGCCTTTCTGGAACCTTCCCCCACCCCAGAAAGCGCGCTGTTCTGTGCTTGGGGAGGGGGAGGGGAGGGGGAGGGGAAGGGAGGGGGAGGGGGGAGGGGGGAGGGAGGGGGAGGGGGGAGGGAGGGGGAGGGGGGGATGGGGGGAGGGGGAGGGAGGGGGAGGGGGGGATGGGGGAGGGGGAGGGGGAGGGAGGGGGAGGGGGAGGGAGGGGGAGGGGGGGGATGTGGCGATGGCGCCCTTACTGCGCGATGTCCGGCAGCCTCGCGCGGGGGAGGGTATTGGTGGTTGCGCTAGGGAGCGCGCTGGCGCTGGCGCGATGGGAATACCCAGGGGTCACGCGCGACTGTCGAAGCGCCGATGCGGGCGCGCGGGAGACTGCTGAAAATGCAAGCACGTACGCACGCACGCGAGCGGGCGAGACTTCATAGATTGCGCAGGAATCATATTGATGTGCAGGATCAGAATGAAGAGCCCGTTTGGACCAGAATGTTGGAGCGTGCTGCAGCGCGTAGGAGTTTGTTGGCGCGCGCGCGCGGAAGACCATCGATGCGCGGAAGACCATCGGTGCGCGCAAGACTATTGGCACGCGTGCGGGACACCATCAGTACCCGCGCGCGAAAAAGATTGTCAGCGCTTGAGCGCGTAAGAAGATCGTCAGCGCTTGAGTGCGTAAGAAGATCGTCAGCGCTTGAGCGCGTAAGAAGATCGTCGGCGCTTGCTCGCGTAAGAAGATCGTTGGTGCTTGAAGATCGTCGGCGCTATAAGATCGTCGGCGCTCGCACGCGTTAGAAGATCGGCGAGCACGCGCGAGAAACCATCGGTGCCTGTGCGTGGACGATCGTTGGCGCTTACGCGCGTAGGAAGATCGTCAGCGCTTGCGCGTGAAAGAAGATCGTCGCCGTTTGAAGATCATCAGCGTTGGCGCACGTAAGAAGATCATCGGTGTTGGCGCACGTAAGAAGATCGTCGGCGCTTGCGCGCGAAAGAAGATCGTCAGCGCTTGCGCGCGAAAAAAGATCGTAGGTGCATGCGCACGTACAAAGATCGTTGGCGTAAGAAGATCACCGGCGAGCACGCGCGCGCACTAGTGCGCTAGGATGCAGGGTCAGCTGACAGGACAATCAGGAACTGGGACGTGTCCTTAAAAAGGGCGGTCATCCCCCGATGAGGACCGTAGGCAGGACTGCTTCAGAGTCCAGAGCCGAAGTCCTTCGTTGCAGTGCAAGGTTGAGCTGGTAGATCGGTAGGTCAGCTGACTCAACACTGGGAGATCTGCTTGATACTCCGAGAAAGGGTCTCTATGAGAGACCTTTCCCGCAAACGGGAGAGGTGCCCTTCGTAGAAGAGACTAGGAGACACTCGCAGGCTGAATCACTGGTGAGCGCCTGTGCGCTATCTCAGGAAACTCCAACGATGTGCGCAGGTTAACGTTGGCGCGCAGTCCCTGGAACAGGATGTCTCTGGATGGTAGTCTCAGGAACAGCAGGCGAGCGCGCGCAGGAGAACGTTGGCGCGCAGGGGATATCTGGCACTTAAGGGACTTACTCACAATGAGAGAAAGCCCCTTTTGCCCCGAAGGGACTGGTGCCCGTTGGATAATGGGGTGCGTGGGCGCCCACAGCGTCAGCAGCCAGGAACGGAGACGGCAGGTCAGCAGGTCTAGGAGATGGCTGGTCTAATCAGGAACAATCCTCCGAAGAGGGGTCTCTATAAGTGGCCTCTCTCGCGAACGAGAGAGGTGAACACTTCGTAGGAGAGACTTGAAGACACTGGTGATGGCGCCCCTTAGGGCCGTTGGATCAGCAAGCTGACCTATAAGGAGCAATCCTCCGAATAGGAGTCCTTAAGAGTGGCCTCCCTCGTGAACGAGAGAGGTCACAAGACTGATCCTGCAGCTGCTCAGCCCCTTGAGCATAGCTGCAGGTACGACCGCTCAGCCACAAGAGCATAGCCACCTGAAGTTCTCATGCGCCCGGCCTTGCAACCGCTCGGCTCCTTGAGCATGGTTACAAGTGCGGTTGCTCAGCACCAAGAGCATAACCACCTGAAGACCAGGAAAACCCATCCAGGAATCATTAAGGTATGAGAAGTTCCCCCTCTGCAGGGGGAAGCTCTCACACCTGGGAAGGGAACCTCCCTCGGAAGGGAAGTTACCTACCCCTGGAGGCGAACCTCCTTAGCGTTCTAAGATGAACTGAAGAGCTGACAGTAGTCACGGGAGGACTTCTAAGAGAAGGGATAATGCCTATGACGATGTCCTAGAGAGACAGCAGCGACAGCAGACTCCCCAGGCACAAACAGGACAGCTCTGCTTCGTTGGCACACTTTTAGTCAAACGAAGAAAAACTGCATAGTTAACTGGGAAAATAAAGTTAAATAATTATTTAACAGAAATTTCCCCAGGAGAAACTCCGAAGAGTAACCCCGAGGGAATAGCAAAACATAAGAATTAAAAATTAAGTATGCGCCCTCCTCCCCCTCTGACATTCACGGGAGAAGGGGGAGGGCGGAGAACTGTAACAAAAACAGAATTATAACAGAATTATAATTATGTAATTCATCTAAGAATGATCACAAAAAGTAAGAACCACTGACCCCCGAAGGGAAGTGTTCTTCACAGAGAAGCTGAGAAGTTAAAAATACAATTAGATTTCATTAAAAAAAAAATGAGACAAATAAACGGAATAGCAACCCAACCCGCAACGGGAAAGAAGCTTCCGTAATAGTACGTAGTAATAGTAAGGGGTGAACGACCTGGAGAAGAGAGAGAGACCGTAGTCAATCTAAACTCCCACATTCCCTTCGCTGAGAATCCAAGTTCCCCATAGGAAAGGAGGAACAGCGAAGATAATAGATGAATGAAGAAAGTCCAGCGATGACGATTCCCCACGGCGACCAAGTTAAAGGAAACCGAAGGAACGACCAAGAGGGGGCAGTGGCCTAGCACTACGCCGGTGACGTTGTCGTAAACTACACACACACCACAAACACTGAAAAGAAAACTTACTACATTTCTATACACAAATATATACATAAACATAAAGAATGTTTATATAAATATATATATATATATATATATATATATATATATATATATATATATATATATATATATATATATATATATATATATATATATTACAAGTGTAAGAAAAAGTAAGTAAAAAGACAAAAAGCATTAATGGGTGGCAAAGAGGAGAGGGTGAAAGCGTACACGTCCGATCACCATCCAAGCCAAAGTAAAAGTGAGCTCACCACACAGGTGTGTGTGTGGGGGGGGGGGGGGGTAGCAAGCTACCGCTCCCTACCCCCCGCTAACTAGCGACGGGGATGGTAAACCCTCGTTAAAATTCTAATGGCTCGTCATTTCAGGTACGCCGGAAGTAATACCCATATGAAATAGTGTGGTTTGTATTTCAGTTATGGAACAAATGACAAATTTGTAAATAATTTGTATATTTCCTAACATACGAACCTGGAGCTATTTATATGGGTATTACTTTCAGCAAAGCTGAAAGACAAGACAGGATAACCTTTAGTGAGTGATAACCACATCAACTGCTCGTTAGAGGGTGTGGGTGGGGGTAGTCAACTACCCAGCTTACTCACACACCTGAGCTGAGCACTCGCTTTGCTTTCTGGCAGGACTTCTTGGGGAATAGGGCTGGCTGGCCAATTTGTATAATTAGCCACAGGTTTGTATGTTAGGAAAAATACAAATTACTTACAAATTTGTCATTTGTTCTTGCACAAATACAAACCCTCCGCTATTTGGAGGGGTGACTCACTCTTAGGAGGGAGGAAGTCCTTACTAACCAGCCTATGTATTTGACCCAGGGTTCTCTCAACTTCTATATGTGACTGAAGTAATAGCAATCCTGCCTTAGCTAAAAACTTGTGCTATGCACAATTAGCGTCCTGCAGAGGCTGTGTGTTTGTAATATTAGCGATGCAGCTGGTCTTTAACATAGGAACTTGAGTCATAAAGATACAAGAGTCCTCAGACTTTACTCAATATCCTCCCTCCTAGGAGTATTGGGGATGCAAAAAGTATTAATTCTATGCTTAGGTTACACAAGGGAAGTGGATCTTACCTGCAGAGAGGTGAGGTCAGCTATGCTGAGTACTCTGGAGCTAATTCCCCAGAAGGGAAGAAGGTGAAAGGAAGAAAGGAGCTAGTCATTCTTACTCATGAACCCCAGACAAACCCAGGTAACTTCAACCCTCTGATACTTGTCCATCAAGGAGCTTGTGGTGTTTAGGCCACTTGTTGTGCAGCTACCACTGGACCCATGGAAAACATCTTCATGCTCCTGTGGGTTACGTCTTACAGGTAGTGGGCGGTGAAAGTCATCTGGGCAAAACACCAATTGGTCTGAATCGTTGGTTACAGAAAGAAGACTATCCGGAATGGGTCGAACCTAGGGTCCAGCACCTGGGTTTTGAATCTTAGCAATGAACTCAGGGACGAAGCTGAGTACTACATCTCCCCATCTCCTTGAGTGGGAGAAGGCGGAAGATATACCATGCAGCTCACTAATTCTTTTGGCTGAAACCAAAACGAATAAGAACACCATTATCCATGTAAGATGGCGATCTGGTGCCTGGTGTAATGGTTCAGGAGGAGGACTAAGATCCTATTGGGGACAAGCCATCTCATAACTTTGTATGAGTAGAGAAAGTTCAAAGGGCAAGGAAATATCTATTTCTATCAGTTTAAAGGCAAGATCTAAAGCTGAGAGGTAGCCTTTGACTGCCAAAACCACGAGCATTTCTTATCGAAAGATACAAGTAAACTCTGCTATTGTTAGGATAGAGGCATGGGGGTAGTGATACCCCTTCCAAAACACCTGTCACAAAACACCAACCACTTTACCTGGAAGACAAAAGCTGAAAAGCATCCAAGATGTCTAAACATCCTTTTCGCAACTCGTTGCGAAAAGCCTCTCTGAGAGTGGTGCTGGACAGTTTCTAGCCGTGAAGTCGAAGCTAGGCTACGGCTTTGTGGATGATATTGGTATGTGGCTGTTTGAGTAGAATGTGCTGTAGAGGAAGTCCCTTCGGAGGCTCCGTCGGTAGCTGCAGAAGGTCCGGGGAAACATTGAATAATGCCATAGGGGAGCTAATTGAGTCATTGATAAGTTCTTGCTTATCATGACTTAGTTGAGGACTTTCTCATCAGACAGAACAAGGGAAATGCATACACATCTATGCTGTCCCACCGTTGTTGGAATGTACCTTGCCTGAGAGCTTGGGAGACCGGGACTGGGTAACAGTAGAGCGGGAAGTTCAAGGCCGTTGCAAACAGGCCCACAGTTGGGAAACCCCACAAAGTTAGTTTGTTGGCTACTAGATGATGCAAAGACACCCGAACCCCACTATCTGAGTCGCCCTGCTCAGATTGTTTGTGAGCACATTCCTGGAATGACATGAGTGTATAGGGGCACCAAGGTGTCTTCTATCCATCTGTGTATTTCTACTGGTAGATGCTTCTCTGAGGGATCTATTTGCTGGTACTTTTCTGATTCGTACCAAAGGATGGAGATGGATTGGTGTGGCATATGCCCCCACCCCTCACTTTCTTTAGATGCATACAAAAAGAGCACCAGTTCCAGAGGGAAGGACAAGAAGATTAGACCCTTTGCGGAGGTTTTCGTCTGCTACCCACCATCTGAGGTCCATAACTGACCTTAGTTGAGCCAGGGTGTTCAGGGAATCTCTTGCTCGATTACTCTTGGACTTGAGGCCCCCTTTGACTCATGAGGAAAGATTTCCCCCATCAGATATAGGAAAATGGGAAGAGCACTGGACTGCCTGGTCAACAAATTACCCAAGAGGGTGGTCAACAATACCTCGGGATTGGGTCTGTTGTTCCCCTTTCTAACGGCTAGCAATTCCCATGAGAGGAACAAGTGGTCTTTGCTCTCAAGTGAGAGTAAATGCTCCTCGGTTCGACTAACAGGTTGAGAGACTGCATGGCAAGAAAACCCTGAGTTGATGTCAAGATGTGTAACTGATTGCATGCTCCTGTTATGATACGGGGGGGGGGGGGGGGGGGATCCTCCCCTCCCTCCAACTGCCACATATCTAGTAGGTGTTAGCCGAGTAAGAAGGATACTAATTGGTAAACCAGGTAACCAGTACAGTATTGCATATGTTCCCGCAGCGAATCTCCTTAGAGATCGCTTTCCGGACAAGAGACTGGTCAGTAACTGCAGAACACATCCAACTATTACCAAAGGATAAGATTGAGACGTACCTTCAATCTATTCTTCGACGAGTAAAAAGTGCATATAAGTCTATTTACAGACCAGTAACACACACAGGGGAGCAGAACAAACATGGATGTAGCCAGAACTATAGTTGTGTCTGGAACTTGGTTGGAGAACGTCGAAAACGTTCGTAACCAAGATTCCCTCTCTCCTATAAAAGATGAAAACGTTTGTATTTCTTCGTCTCCATTCAGTAAAAACTGGCATAAGTAATGAATGTTCCGTTTTAGAAAACGGATTCACTTATGAGGAGTTTATCAAAGCCGGGATACTCACCGTCAAAGAGGAAAGGCAGAAACGCTATCCCAGTCAAGCCGGAGTGCACTACTCCATGGCAAGACCAAAGATAGGGTTGCCGCCTAATGGCGGCACTCAGATAGAAGGAAGGCTTTATCCTTAAATATCGAAAAGAGACGAGTATCGAATTATGTAGTAATTCTAGGAGAAGTGCTATCTCCGATTGAATTAATAATACAATACAAGAGGATAAACGGGGATAACGTTACTAAAGTATACTAAAACGTATTAGGCTACCCTAACTCGAGTCTGGATCTCGGTTACATTACGTCACCGAGGCCCTATTGTATATAATCGAAATGTTTAACAGAAGAGGAAATATTACATGTGTAATCTTATCTTCACTAGTATAACTTGTCTAAATAGCTATAATTCATTAAAGCTAAATACCATGGACGTCGTACTACTAACCAAATAAAGCATTTATGGCATACGACAGCGGTCCAAAATGGCCGCCTCCAGTGATGGCTCTGCTCCACTAAACACATCTAAATAATGCTAATTTAACTGTGAGAATGGAGCCAAAAATTATACACAGGAAAGATTAAATACTCAACTTTCCAGAGGATGAAGAGGCTGGAGATTGCATAGTAATAATCCTTGAAATAGTAACAAAACCGAGAGCAGTTGGGAGATACACCGAGCTTAATTCGCTACTACAAAAGGAATGGTTCGCCAGAGTGGTACCGGGAGGGGATCCACCGGGTAACCTTGATGACGGCTCCCCTTCAAATTCGCCACTCTTCCCCCTCAGAGCGAAAATCTTCACCCTGAATAGAGATTCAGGGTGAAGATTGCCACGTGTCGTATCAAGAAATACATCCCCTGATATTATGCGATATCCTTAAGAGTTATTTCAAGGATACTCGTGCCAGGAGTTAGAATTTTGGAGACCTGTGGTCAATTCTCTGGGAGTATCACGGTAGCCAAATATCCCTTAGAAAGCTGCCTAAAGGAACCTTCCATCAGCATGACATGGCTATCTCACCCAAAAATAGACTATTCGCTTTGCTCAAAATCTGCTTCTTGGTCCAATTACTCTAGAGAAAACTAAGACCTTCAATCAGGAAGAAAGGAAGGAAGTGCCTATGATGACAGATTGTCTATACAGTACATTTGGTTACAGGAAGGTAGACGAGTAATGCATAACCTGGTTTCCCGTAAGGGGTATAGCCATTATAACTTATTAGAATGGAGTTTTGATTTTAAGATGGTCTGGTAAATCCTCTCCCACCGATTCCAATCCAGGGTCATCGCATCCTTGCTCACTGCTGCTAGATCCATGTCCGGTGCTACATAGCAGGGAAGTTTCTTATTCAGGCTTGTCGCAAACAGATCCACTTGAAGTTCAGGGTCTTGATCCTGCACGAAAGAGAATGATTTTCCCTCTAGAGACCATTCCGTCTCTAGAGGTTGTGTCCGAGATAGGGAGTCCGCCATCATATTTCTTACTCCGTGAAGGTGGGATGCTGACAGATGCCACCGTTTCCTCTGAGCCAACGTAAAGATAGCTAACATTACATGATTTATTTGAGGAGACCTCGACCCTTGCCTGTTGATGCAATGGACTATTACTTTGCTGTCGAAGACTAAGCAAATGTGAATGTTCTTCTTTAAGTGTAACATTTTGAGGGACAATAAGACTGCCATAGCCTCCAGAATACTTATGTGGAATTGTTAAAATTTCTGCGACCAACCACCTTGCACTTTCTTGAGTGGGGTATGCCCCCCCAACCGTCCAATGAGGCTTGTGTAGGATCCGTCACCTCTAGAGACTGTGTCTGGCAACATACTCTGGG
Organism: Palaemon carinicauda; assembly: GCF_036898095.1. Classification (NCBI taxonomy): domain Eukaryota; kingdom Metazoa; phylum Arthropoda; class Malacostraca; order Decapoda; family Palaemonidae; genus Palaemon; species Palaemon carinicauda. Next base: position 2,394,433 of record NC_090726.1, read on the forward strand.
ACGAAACTGAACATTGTCTTTCACCCTTCTCAATAATGGGCGATGTCGAAAGAGAGACCATGAAGTTCCTTGACTCGTATGGTTGCTGTCCGAGGGTGTAGGAACAGTGTGTTCTTAAATCAGGACAAAATTTATTGCCTGGTGAAGTGGAACATAAGGAGGTCCCTTTAGGGATCAGAGATTTGAACCATGTTCCGAGAGGAAGGTCTAAATTCCGACTGGGGAAAGCCAAGTTGTAAGTCCATATGAGTTAGGAAAAGTCTATCGATGAGAGGGTGTCCCTTTCTTTCAGTTTGAAGGTGAAGGATCAAGGTTGAGTGATCATCTTTACCTGTCGGAACTGAATAGGGGGTCTTTCCTCTTGTATATACTCGAGGATTCCGCTATTGCTGGAATCGAGGTATTGAGTGGAGAGACACACTTTCACATGACACCAACCACACGACGTTATACTGCCTAGTAGACTGATGCTGAGGAATTCCTCAGATATCTAGACAACCTTTTTGCAAAGAGGTATTGGGTAGTCTTCAGGCGTACAATCATAGCAAAGCTACAGCTTGTGGTAGGTGTCAAAGTGGGTTGTCTGTGATGTGGAGAGGGTTCTCTTGGAGAGACTATCAGGAGCTGCAAAAGGTTTTGAAACCGTTCTGCATAATGGGATAGCGGAGCTAGGAGTGTCCTTGCGAGGTTGACCGATGTTCTAGCCTTCTTGAGTGCCCTTCTCCAGATAAAACAGGGACGAGACGTAAACGTCGTTGTTTTACCCACCGTTGTTGCCAGAGAGCCTTGGGGTCTAGGGCTGGTGACCAACGGCAGCCTGAGATTCAGGAGCGTTGCGAACAGACCCCTAGTTGGAGGACCTCGCAAAGTCGGGACTTTGTTGGCTACATGGCGATCCAAAGTCCATTCGGTATACCTTATCTGACATGCTGTGCACAGATTGTTGGCGAGCATGTTCTTCCAGTCTGGAATGAAGCGGGCTGATAGTGGTACCAAACGGACTTTGGCCCATCTTAGTGTTTATACTATTAGATGGGAAGAGGCTACGAGCAAGTTCCTTCTTGCTTGTCTCTATGTGGTGTGTGGTGTGTCATCCTTCACATCACTGAGTGGTCTTTTAGGAACTGATGAGGCTGCTGAAGGACCGGAAAGTTGGCCTTCATCTCTTAAGAGATTTAAGTGAAGGTACTTTCGAGGTCTGAGGTCATGTAGTGCAGCACTATGGTCCCTCCTCTCTTCTTTTTCCAACTCAAGTCTCTTGGAATGGAAATCGTTCTCGCTTCGAGAAGGTTTTGTGGAGACTGATGTCTAGAATCATTCCCAGATACACCAGTCTCCAGGGAGGGAAGTAGGGAAGACTTCCGTAGGTTTACCCTGATCACTGGATCTTGGTAAAACGACTTCAGATGTTCCAGTGTCAATGCAAGGTTGCCACTGAGTTTGCTAAGGTCAGTCAGTCGTCCCGAGAGAGAGGAGACAGAAGCCAATCCTGTGAGACCAGGATGGGTGTAGTGGAAAGACAGAAGCACAGTGCCTTGAACTGGTTTTTCTTGTTTGTCTAGACTGAATTTTCCCACCTTCCTAGATGGATGGTTTGGACCTGGGAGTAAGTGTCCTTTAGGTCCAGTGTGCAAATGAAGACCTGAGGTCTTAGCCCTTGTTCGAACTCCAACATGGTGTGGACATCGACCAAAAGGAACAGCTCCTTGCGGATCCTTTTGCATGGAAGATTGTCGACGCTGGAGTCTTGACTCGTGTCGTATAGGATCAGGCGCGATACCCAGTGTAAGAATTCTTCTCTGAGAGAGAATTTCTTTAACTAACAGAAGGAAGGCAACACTTAGCTTTACCATGCGCCCTGATGGGATTGATGCTATTCCTTAGAATAGAATCAATCTGGCAAATGTTAATCAATGGTTAACCGTTGGGTATTGTGGTTACTGTGCTGTTGGAGAGTGAGTTCCCTGTCGGCAAGCCGTTGATGAGGGTTGTCGAACGTTTGCCGATCACTTTAGTGTGATGGCCAGCAGCGAGAAGTATGTTGTATACCTTCTGATCTAGGAACTACAGGAAGCGGTTGACTGGTAAGTTCAAGTCACGAACTGCTGGCAAATTGCCGATGACCGATGAATCGGTGGTCTGTGAGCCGATAGCGAGTTAGAGGTGAGCAAGCTGATTATGGTCCCCCCTGGTTGGTCAGAGATGAGCAAGCTGAAGATGGGCTGGTCAGAGATCAGCGAGCTGAGTTCAATGATCGAAGAAAGATGAGCTGCCCATCAGTGATCTAGTGATCAGCAAGCTGATGACTGGTTATTGACTAGCAATCGATGATTAGAAACGCTAGCAATTGGAGATCGTTAGTCATTGGAGGGACTAGAGGTCAAAGATCAGCATTGAGCTAGCAATTGGCGATCTGCTGATCGTCGACCTAGCGATCAGTAAACTGTGAACTAGCCATCAGCAAATAGTGATCTAGAGATCAGTCTGTTGATGCATTCCTGTTTGCTGACGGTGGTCTGTTAAGGAAAAAGAAACTTCAGAAGAGACAGGGACCACGGATTCCCCGTTTCGATTCCCCTTGCAGGATGGAATCTTCAGGATCTTGAATCCTTCTGTGAAGCATTATTCCTCTTTTCCAGGTGGCAATGTTTGTGTGTTTGCGGGGAGGAATGGGGCAATGGTGACCTGTCCAAAAAGTTTCATTCCTTTTTACTGACTATTGCACGATTGTGTAGGAGAGTACTGAAGCGATGGCACACAGGATGATGGTGGTGCTTAATATCTGCCTGGAGAGCAGGCAACTGCTGGCTCTTAGGCAAGAGCTGGTGCATTGGATCTGTGAGCCTTGACTCTTTGGCAAGATCTGGCACATTGGATCCGAGACCGTAACTGCGCAGGAGGGCACAGGAAAGTGAGGAAGAGCGCTGGCGCGTAATAAGGCACTGTGTAGTTTTGTGCATTCTCCCTAGAATGCACCGAAGCGTGTGACTGGTTGCGCAAGGGTGGGTGTATTGGCACGTGCGTGAGAGAACTACGTGGAGACTGTTGGCGCGAGCCTGCGTAAGACCATCGGCACCCGCGCGCAGAAGATCGTCGGCGCGCGCGGAAGGCTGCGTGCGCGCACTCAAGATTATTGGTGCGTGCACACACAAAGGCCGTTGGCACGCGTGAGCGGTAGACTGTTGGTGAGCTCGTGCGCGCTCAAGACAGTTGGTGCGTGCAGGAGACCATCGGCGCCCGCGCGAGGGAGACCCTCGGCGCCCGCGGACGGAAGAAACTTGGCCCACGTGCGCAGAACTGTTGCCACACACCCGTGCAAGACTATTGGCGCGCGCGTGCAAGACTATTGGCGCGCACGTGCAAGACAATTGGCGCGCGCGTGTAAGACAATTGGCGCGCGCGTGCAAGACTATTGGAGCGCGCATTCAAGAGCATTGGCGCTCGTGTGCGTGGAAAATCATCGGCGTACGCGCGCAGGAGACCATCGGCGCCCACGCGCAGGAGACCATCTGCACCCGAGCGCGGGAGACCATCGGCGCCCGCGCAGGAGACTATCGGCGCCCGCGCACGGAAAATCGTCGGCGCAAGAGCATTGGCGCTAGCGTGAGCGGAAGATCATCGCCGCGCGCAGGAGACCATCGCTACCCGCGCGCAGAAGATCATCGGACCGCATAAGCAGAAGACTGTTGGCGCGCAAGCAATACTATTGTCGCGTGTGCAAGAGCATTGGCGCTCACGTACGGAAAATTGTCTGCACGCGCGCGGGAGACCATCGGCGCCCGCGCGGAAGATCGTCGGTGCCTGCACAGAAGACTGTTGGCGCGCGCGCGGAAGACTGTTGGCGCGCGCGCGGAAGACTGTTGGCGCGCGCGCGGAAGACTGTTGGCGCGCGCGCGGAAGACTGTTGGCGCGCGCGCGGAAGACTGTTGGCGCGCGCGCGGAAGACTGTTGGCGCACGCGCGGAACACTGTTGCCACGCGCGCGTGCAAGACTATTGTCGCGTGTGCAAGAGCATTGGCGCTCACGTACGGAAAATTGTCTGCACGCGCGCGGGAGACCATCGGCGCCCGCGCGGAAGATCGTCGGTGCCTGCACAGAAGACTGTTGGCGCGCGCGCGGAAGACTGTTGGCGCGCGCGCGGAAGACTGTTGGCGCGCGCGCGGAAGACTGTTGGCGCACGCGCGGAACACTGTTGCCACGCGCGCGTGCAAGACTATTGGCGCGCGCGCATGCAAAACTATTGGCGCGTGCAAAATTACTGGCGCGCGCGCAATAATATTGTCCAATAGTATTGCGTGCGCACCAACAGTCTTCCGCGCACACCCCGACGATCTTCAGCGCGCGCGCACCGACGATCTTCTGGGCGCAGGTGCCTACTGTCTCCCGCACGCGCCAATGCTTTTGCGCCCGCGCGTGGAAGATTGTCGGCACGCGCTCGGAAGACTGTTGGCGCGCGCACTCGCGCGAAAGACTAATGGTGCGCGCTGGAGACCATCGGCACCCGCGTGCGGAAGATCGTCGGTCTGCACGCGCGGAAGATCGTCGGCTCGCGCGCGCGCAAGACTGTCGAAAGGCGAGCGCGCGCGAAGGTAGCGCTAGTAGGTTGGCAGGTCACCTGGTAGGATGACCAGTGGCAGGATGATCAGGAACTGAGATGTGCCCTTTAAAAAAGGGCGAGCATCAACCGATGGGGACCGAAAATAGGTCCGCGTTAGAGTCCAGGACCGAAGTACAAAGGACTACGTTGCAGCGCAAGGTTGCGCTGGTAGATCGGTAGGTCAGCTGGCAGGACGATCAGGAACTGTGATGTGCCCTTTGGAAGGGCGAGCATCTACCTATGGGGACCGTAAAAAGGTCCGCGTTGAGTCCAAGACCAAAGTCCAAAGGACTACGATGCAGCGCAAGGTTGTGCTGGTAGATCGGTAGGTCCTGGTAGGTCTGCTGCGCTAGTAGGTCTGCTTGATCCTCCGAAGAGGTGTCTCTATGAGTGGCCTCTCTCGCGAACGAGAGAGGTGAATACTTCATAGAAGAGACTTGAAGACACCCGTGATGATGCCCATGAGGGCCGGTGGATCAGCACGCTGACCTTTAACAGTAGCGATCCTCCGAAGAGGAGTCTCTATGAGTGGCCTCTCTCGCGAACGAGAGAGGTGAACACTTCGTAGAAGAAACTAGAAGACGCCCATTGAGGGCCGCTTCGTTGAAGAGACTTGCCAAGACTGTGCTCCGCCCCTGAAGGAAGAGATACTCAGCAAGGGGGGGAGAGAAGACTGGGCGAAGGCAGCAACAGCAGTCGGAGATGATGAATTTATTAAGATGTGGGAAGTTCTCCCTCTGAAGGGACAAACAACCTCACACCTGGGGAGGAAACTTCCCTCGGAAGGGAAGTTGTCCAACTCCTGGAGGCGAACCTCCTTTAGCATTCTAAGATAATCTGAAATGCTGGTCATGTTGTCACGGGAGTACTTCTAAGAGAAGTGATGACGCCCATGACGATGTCCTCTGAGGGACGGCAGTAAGAGCAGATTCCCAAGGCAGGAACAGAACAATGCTTCGTTGGCCCTCTTAGTCGAACAAAGAAAAACTGCATAGTTAACTGGCAAAAAATAAAATTGATTATTTAACAGAAATTCCCTAGGGAGGAACCCCAAGGGAACAACATAAAATAAGTATTGAGCCAACAATAAAATTAATTATTTAACAAATTCCCCAGGGAGGAACTCCGAAGAGGAACCCCGAGGGAACAATATAAAAATTAAGTATTGCGCCCTTCCTTCCCCAGTCGACATCCACGGGAGAAAGGGGGAGCAGAGAAACTGTAATAAAAACAGAATTACAATTAATTAAATCAGCTAAGAATATTCACTAATAGTGAGAACTACTGATCCCCTGAAGGGAAGTGTTCCCCACGGAGAAAAGCTGAAAAGTTAAAATACAATTATAATTTCACTAAAAAATAATTGAGACAAACAATCGGAAGAGCAACCTAACCCGCGCACAGGAAAGGAGCTTCCCCAATAGTACACTGTTGTTGTAAAGATGAACGACCTCGGGAAGAGAAAGGCCGTAGTCAAACTTTGAGAGGCCACATTCCCTTCGCTCAGAAATCCATGTTTCCCATAGGAAAAAAGGAATAGGCGAAGACAATAGTTAAATGAAGAGGGTCCAGGCGATGACAATTCCCCTGCGGCAGCCGAGTTAACAGTTATATGCCGACGGGAAGACCGATGGACCAGAGAGGGATAGGTCGTTCCCCACGAAGTGTAACTGTGCTGGCCTTGCTAATCTACGCAAGTGTCATTGTCGTATATGTATCGCACACACAGCACAAACACTGAAAAGGAAACTTATCACATTTCTATACACATATATATACATAAACATAAAGAATGTTTTCATATCTATACAAGTATAAGAAAAAGTAAGTTAAAAGACAAAAACTCATGGCAGTCCAGAATAGGCAAGGAAGGAGAGAAGAAACAATCGCACTCGATCCGAGCCAAAAGTAAAGTCACTAAATCACAGGTGTGTGAACGGGAGTGGTAGAAAGCTACCTCCCCCCCCTACCCCCGCTAAATAGCGGTGTGGGTAGTTAACCCTTGCTAAATTTTAATGGCTCGTCATTTCAGCTCCGCCGAAAGTATAACCCCTAATAAATAGCGTGGTTTGTATTCCAGTTACGGAAGAATCAAGTATTGAGCCCTTCCTTCCCCAGTCGACATCCACGGGAGAAGGGTGGAGCGGAGTAACTGTAATAAAAACAGAATTACAATTATTTAAATCAGCCAAGAATATCCACTAATAGTTAGAACCACTGAAGTGGTCCCCACGGAGAAAGCTGAAAAGTTAAAATACAATTATATTTTCACTAAAAATAATTGAGACAAACAAACGGAAGAGCAACCTAACCCGTACACGGGAAAGGAGCCTCCCCAATACTGAAGTACAATGTTGTAAAGGTGAACGACCTCGAGAAGAGAAAGACCGTAGTCAATCTTTGAGAGGCCACATTCCCTTCGCTGAGAAATCCATGTTTCCCATAGGAAAAAAGGAAAAGGCGAAGACAATAGTTGAATGAAGAGGGTCCAGGCGATGACAATTCCCCTGCGGCGGCCGAGTTAATGGTTATATGCCGACGGGAAGACCGATGGACCAGAGAGGGAGAGGTCATTCCCCACGAAGTGGAACTGTGCTGGCTTTGCTAATGTACGCATGTGTCGCTGTCGTATATGTATCACACACACAGCACAAACACTGAAAAGGAAACTTATCACATTTCTATACACATATATATACATAAACTTTAAGAATGTTTTCATATATATTAAAGTATAAGAAAATGTAAGTTAAAAGACAAAAATTAATGGCAGTCCAGAATAGGTGAGGAGGGAGAGAGGAAACAACCGCTCTTGATCCAAGCCAAAAGTAAAGTGACTAAATCACAGGTGTGTGAACGGGAGTGGTAGCAAGCTACCCGCCCCTACCCTCGCTACCTAGCGGTGTGGGTAGTAAACCCTCGCTAAATTTTAATGGCTCGTCATTTCAGCTCCGCCAAAAGTATAACCCCTAATAAATTGCATGGTTTGTATTCCAGTTACAGAACAAAAGGCCTTTATGTTAATCTGTAATTGTACTCATCAACAGATAGTAAAGAACCCACCTTGTAGTAAATAAAGCGGTCTCAAAAAGGAAAGAAGGACATAAGCCTTAAAGGTACAAATGTTGCCAGGAGTAACGGCGCACTCTAGTAACGTCATTGTCGTCAACACAAAACTTGCCCTAAGGCGGAGGGACAATAAACATTCCCATATACTAAGACTAGACCCGCCACCAGTAACGACAATGTCGGTAACATATGCTGGCGTAGTCAAACAGCAATAATTTCCGCAGAAACATAGTGCCGTATATGAAGGCAGTGACGTTAAAGGTGGCACCATCGTAAATAACGAAGCATCACTATTAAAGATATAAAGGTAAGGAATGCCGTAGGAGACGACAAGGCCGTAAGTACCAGCACTGCCGTCAGTTCAACAACTCACTCCGTATGAAGAGGTATGCTGACGGCTCTGGAGGGTCAGAACCCAGAGGGGACTAGCCCTCACTAATAACAATTGCAAAAACACAGCATCATAATTCTGAGGTCAATGTCAGTGCCGGGAAGACCAACCACAGGTAACGACATGGGGTAATATGCCCATAATAAAAAAAAAAATCTTAAATAAATAACCAAGTAATGGTGCTTTTCGATCTAAAAATCCCAGAGGCTAGAAAACGGCAAAACACTAGAATCAGCGCACCGACATCTTGAGCTCACCCTTCCCAAAGGGGAACTCGAAAGAGCTGCAAAAACCCAGCATGAGAAATCTCGAACGAATGTAGTATGGCAGACCAACGGATACGCCATCGAAGGATAGGATAGGCTTGAATGCGACAAGTCAAAAGAGAAATCCCAAAGGCTAAAAGGGATGGCAGTACATAAAGTCAGCATACTGACTTTTAATAAAATAAATGAGCTCACCCTTAGCAAAGGGAAGCTCCAAAAAGCTACCCATACCTAGCCCTGGAAATCCCAATTGTTTGCAGCACGATGGTCAAAAGCCTAAACGGTCAAAATACCGAGAAATCGCAAACAATTGGACAAAATAACTAAGAAAAACTAGTATAACTGAGGTAAACAACCCCTAAAGAAAAGCCACTGTCAACGAGTTTGGAGCGATATACCAAATCGATATCGGCGAGTCTGTCTTCAACTGAAAAGTTACAGTTTCTAGGCTAGGCTAACCGAAACTGACACGCACCAACATAAAACATATACAAAAATGCAAACTTAAAATAGAGCCCAAAGCATCGCAATGCTAAAAAAACTACTAGCTAACGTGAAACTTACACAATAAAACGAGTGAACACGAAAATAAGGCCGATCAGGTACGAAACCAGACGCCCAAGCTAGCTGGAATCAAACCACTCCAGCTTCCTTTATTTAAAAACTAAATAACTTTCCCCGTAGGGATCCAAAACATTTACAGCGAAACAAAACTGCAAATAAAGGTTGGTACTCAACTTAGACGAAGAAGTGGAAGCCATCATACGAACAAAATCTTCAAAATAAGCTGATAAAGAGCGAACAACAAAACAGTACAACAGTAGATTGAAGCTGCGACAATGAAATGAGGCACCAGAGACGTATGGGGGCACCGTAAGGTGTGAGAATATGTAACGGCTCCTCACTTATCCTTCCCCTTAGTGGATTAGACTGGGTAAAGTCCATTGGGGGTGCAGATATCTATGGTTATCTTAGGATACCTCCGATTATACACGATATCTGCGGATAGTCGTTCCGGGGGTTGGAACCCAATGATACCTGACGGTAATTCTCTTGTAATATCACTCGCAGAAATATTATACAGTAGGAAGCAGGCGAAGGGAACTTCCATCAGGACGACATGGCTCAAGCTCAAAAATACATAGTGCAAACATAAGACAAAGCAATTATGCAAACATAAAAAGCACAGACAGTAAACATACATTCAGTGTAAGCCTACATGAAAATACAAATACAGTAAAAGTTTAGTCTTTATTTAGGAAAAAGAAAAAATAAGAAGACTAGGAATACTCTAACAAAATAACAGGTTGATGCAGGATGCTCCTGTAATGCTAATCAGGTTTGCAAACATGCTGAAATATTCATCCAATTGTAAGTTATATCAAAGTAAATATAATACACACCACTAAACATATGTTCCTAACGCCAAATATGTCAGCTCCTGAGAAATATATTATCTTAACAGCTTTATGACCAACCAACCCCCCCCCCTAAAAAAAAGTTTGAAACAAATAAATGTAGTGCTGATGCCTTGCCTTAATCTTATATCCAGTATCATTGGGGTTTACTCGTTAGTGGCACATATTTCATGTATTATACTGTTAGTACTCACCGTTCTATATCCTTAGGGAACCTGTGAAACACCAAATGAGGATCGGTTTCTTTTCGTTTATTACAAACAACACACTTGTGTGACTTATTCACTGATGGCGCCATGATTTCGTGTGTGTCAACTGTCAAATTCTAAAATATAAACAAACAGACAACATGCGATATACCTACAACGCCATCTGAACACAGCGGTCAAACTATTGTGTTCACTTTTGAGTTGGCAACTAGTATATTAACATCCGCATTTTGAGCGTTACTATCTTCCTTCAGTATATAGTCATTGTTTAACGATTTATCGCTTATTCATTCCTTAATCTCAATCCTCCTCAACCTCATATTTCCTTAACATCTGCACTGTATAAACTGGAACTAAAATAAACAGTAGTGAAGTTGATAGTAGTAGAATAAATGATTATTATAGAAAGATATATAGAAAGACTTCAAAAGAGAGAGAGAGAGAGAGAGAGAGAGAGAGAGAGAGAGAGAGAGAGAGAGAGAGAGAGAGAGAGACTACATATAAATCACAGTGACGGGATTTATGTTATCCCATACTTTATCAACCTTCAGAAAATGGGATAAAATTTACATTAGTTGTGAAAATACTAATAAAGTCAGTATCGAGTTATATTAGAAAAAAAAAACTTTTCATTAATTTCACACCAGCAATTTCATACAAATGATTTCTACACAAACACACACACACACACACACACACATATATATATATATATATATATATATATATATATATATATATATATATAAATATATATATATATATATATATATATATATATATATATATATATATGTATATATATATATATATATATATATATATATATATATATATATATATATATATATATATAGGCCTACTTCCAGCAGAGAGAGAGAGAGAGAGAGAGAGAGAGAGAGAGAGAGAGAGAGAGAGAGAGAGAGAGAGAAGGGTCCTGTGTCACCCTAGGTATCCTACTTGCCCTAAGTGTAATATGCACAACATAGGACTCCTTTTTAAGCAATTAACCAAAGTCGTAAATAGACCTTCAGTATCCACCATCCTTCATCAACCAACTATATTAAAGGAAATAAGAATAAGCGCATTAAGATTCTTATCCTTTGATAATTATTATATTGTAAGTAAAATTAATACCAGTGGGATACTAATACAAAAAGTGGGTGGAACTCATGACCTCTCTTCAGAATTTTACAAGTTGAGATCATTGTATTTTTGCCTAGGGAAATATCTAAATTTCGTGTCTCAATTAGTATTTTTAATGAAAATAAGGAAAAGAATGTTTTATTGCTGAAAACAAGTCATTTATATTTGCTCTACGCGCTCCGTCTGGTATGTAAACAAAACAACCAATATTTTCTGACCTGGGTACCAATTATTTACTTTTCTTCCAGAGTTCCGGGGAAATATATCTATTTTAGGGTCCCATAAGGAGTAACACTACATTTTCTATGAAATCCTTATAATTAATTAACTGTTTTCTAATATTTTCTATGATAGTCTTAAATAAACGTATGATGCACGTTATAATAAAACTCATTTGGAACATAATTTATATATTCTAGATTTGAGCGAAGAATCTCACAACTTCGTAGATAACCCTGCAATGTACTGATATGTCCTTTTTATCCTCAATGATAAGGAAAATTACCGATTAAAACCCATGCTTAACCATAGTAAAGTTTATTGACTCAATCTCTACCAAGGGAAAAAAACCGATTTCACTATACATGAAAATTTCGAGGGATGCTTGGTCTTACTTTTTTGCTTATTGGTCGTGATTTTCTTTTATTTAGATAGCAAAAGATAGGGAATTCAATACCCTATATTCTGTACATTCATATTTAAAAAAAAAAAAATATTTCATATGAAAAATATTCACCTTTCAATGTGAATTCTATGCATTGATGAAGTCGAGGTTAGAATGCTCAGGGTATTCCAAAGTACAACTTTTGCTATATAGAATTCTCTTTAAGATGATTTCAGAATAAAAATAAATCAGCTGATAAGCAAAGATGTATAAGGAGTATGAAGTAACGCTGGAATAAAATCGTTCTAAGGGGGCCGAGTCAAACCCCTTAAAATTTAATAAGGTTATCTATTCCTATTGAAGGCTTAAGCAATGTGTGATATGTAAATAAAGGTTGGTATGTTATCTATATGACATCATCGTTAATCTGTGATTGAGTTCCATTATTCATAATGCAGTTTTCCTGGGAATTGGCAAATTGACGAAATGAATAAGTAACTATATAATCATGGTAATTGGTCTACTGCATCCATGCATTGTGTCTTTAAAATAATAAAAATAACTCAGTGTTAATATGCAGTACACGCCCACCCACCCACACACACACACACACACACACACACACACATATATATATATATATATATATATATATATATATATATATATATATATATATATATATACATATATATATATATATATATATATATATATATATATATATATATATATACATATATATATATATATATATATATATATATATATATATATATATATATATATATATATATATATAATCTTTCTGAGTGGGGACACCTTAATGTTGTGAAAGAATTTACGTAAAGCCATGATCAGCAAAGCTG